>NC_073302.1:323185188-323485188 GCF_027595985.1 Sorex araneus | reverse complement strand
ACTAATTACGGAAGTGGAGAGGATGAGAATGAAGATGAAGAAATAGAAGAATTTGAAGAGGGTCCTGTAGATGTCCAGACTTCACTTCAGGCTAATACTGAAGCTACCGAAGAAAATGAACATGACAGTCAGGTATTTCATTATAGATAGAAATACCTCGTGGTATTATTTTAGCTATATAATAGCTGATTCTTTTAAAAGATATTACATTTTTAATTACTTTAATCCCAATTGAGGATGCACATTAACAAATCGTAAGAACTGTGAAACTAATTGGAGCAGGGATGGTGAGGGCTGCATTCAGAACTTATAATCTACTTTATTAAGATATGTGATTTTTAAGTCATTCCTATTTCTTTTAGTTCACATAAAAATAGTGTATAAAAAAATTGCTGTTTGGGGGGGTTGGAGCAATAGTACAGGGAATAAGGTGCTTGCCTTGGCACATAGCCAGCTTGAGTTCAATCCCCAGCATCACATTTGGTTCCCTGAGCATTTCTGGGTATGGTCCCTAAAGCCCCCATTTTTTTTTTTTCAGTTTTTTAAAAGCAATGCAAAAAAATAAAAATTCCCTTTTCAATCTCAACCTGCTTGAGAGGCCATACGTTGTATGAATTTCTTCTCCCTTTCACACCACATCTTCATATTTCTGATAACAATCATGAACATTTTTATGAGTGTGTATTTATGTATTGATACCACCTATTGACTTTCTGTTAAATAGAGATGATTGTTAGATGACATATCTCCTCTTCTTTTAATATTATCTTCATTTAATTTTATCTTTTTATTAAAATTGAATTTTATCAGAAATTTAGATGTAACCAAACTCTAGATTTAACCAAAACATTACTGACTATAGAACTAAGTAATTTGATTATTGCTTAGTCTTGTGTTATACATCAGTTTAATAGTTGTCTCAATTTCTAAATTTAATTTTCTTTGAGTATACACCTAAACCTTTGGTCTCTGATACCTTTATAATTACATAAACATCTTTAGAAGGTTTTGAGTTTTGTGGGGCTTTTAGGGGCTTTTTATTTTTTGGAGGGGTGAGGGGCTCCTAAACAGTGCTCAAGGACCGTCAGGGACTCTTGGCAAACCAGAACAGATCACTCAGTCCTGGGGCTCAAGGATAAAATGCTACTCAGATTCTGTGATGCCAAGGACCACCTGTACCACACTCTGGTGTTCAGGAATCTCCAAGATTATACCTGGTAATGGTCAGGAGGCTCTTTGGTGCTTTGGATGGAATCTGTATTAGACGTATACACACACCCCTAACTCTGCATTCTCCCTGGCTTGTAAATGCTACTTTTACAATTCCTTACATAGGATTTTAGGTTGGACAAAAACCACACACTAGTGACCACTTCCTGTATGGTGTCCTCTGCTTTAGTCCCTGCTATTAACATCTTTTTCTTTCTAGGTTCTGCAACATGACTTTGAAAAATCAACAGACAACAAAAATCTTCCATCAGAACAAGAACCCACAACTCAGAAAGGTAAAAGCTTTAAATGTGTTCAAAATTTTAAGATTATCTGAATTATACTTTGGGATTAAATACCAAGATCTAATACTTAGCTAAAAAGATTTAAAATATTTTGGATTTGCTGTTTCAGGGGCTTAGAGGGGCTCTTCGGGTACAGGACTCCTAAGCAGTGCTCATGTGCTCCAGGGCCCCATCAATGACATTTCTCTACTATCCTGGCCAGTGGATCAGTGCTGCTCAGGCCCTGCAGTGCCAGGCATACCCAGGCCTCCATGGCAGTGGTTGGTGGGAGTAATGAGGTTCTGGGAGTCTAACAAGTGTTTGGTACATGAACAGGGGCTCAGATAGCCATGTGATGCTAAGATGTGTTCCATGCGTGTGTTCAGTCTTTTGAGCTAGCTCTTAACTCCTGGTGTTTTGTTTGTTTTTTCTTCTTCCCTAAATCCTTTGTAGAAAACAGTGAGGGCTATTTCTACAAACAGCATGATGCATATATATAATTTTTTTTAATGTGGTTATAGCAGTTAGGTATTTGATGTACAAATTTACTACACCTCAACCTCTGTCCTTAATTCATTTCTAGTATGCCTCTTCTTCTCCTACCTTGATATCTCCCTCCTTGCACCATTTGGTAACCTCAGGTCTATTCTATAGAATTGAGAAATATTTCACACATAGGGTTGGAGTGATAGCACAGCTGGGTGCATGCAGCCAACCTGGGTTCAGTCCCCAGCATCCCATATGGTTATCCTGAGCACAGCCAGAAGTGATTCTTGAGTGCAGATCTAGGAGTAACCCCTGAATATCTCTTTGTGGCCCCGAACAAACAAAAATTAACAAAATTTCTGCAGGGAAAATATCTTTAGGTATAAAAGTGGAGATTTCTTTTAAAATATCCATACCTGGATATTCATTCCTGTAAAATTCTGCTTTATAAAGAGATTAGTTGAATTTTAAGAATCTGATTTTTCAAATATCTCAGATGATTTGAAAACTGATAAGAAAATTTTGTCATTTTCTTTCAGATTGTAATTATGCTGAAACTCTTGCACATGTCATTTATTTGGTATAATAGCAAAAATGTTAAACTGTTCCATTACACTGTTAAAATTTTCTTTAACAACAGATGACCAAGATAGCACTCCTGTGAAACCCTGTTACCTCAATATCTTGGAAAATGAGCAACCTTCAAATAGCGCTGTCCAAAAGGATTCCCTTACTACCATTGACTCATCTAAACAGCCTAACCCTTTGCCGTTATCTTTAAATGAAAATGAAACCGTAGTGCCTAGAGTCAAAGAAGTTAAATCTGCTCAGGAAACTCCTGAAAGCTCTTTGGCTGGAAGTCCTGATACTGAATCTCCAGTATTAGTGAATGACTATGTATGTATCTAAATATTTGTGAATATCAAATGTTTAGTCATTATTTTTACATAGCATTCCTATGCATAGTTTTTAATTTGTATAAAAGATTATTCGCAGTTGGTTTAAAAACTCAGTATTTTTACTTCTTATTCAAACTACTCTTCACAACTTACAAACCAAAATTAGAGATGAGTTTTACGTAACAGCCTTGAAGGGTTTGTTTCTAGTTTAGATAGGGTAAAGCATGATTAATATATTATTCATTCTTGATTTCTTAACTATTTAGAATATTGCATAAATGTTAGATAAAACAGAATTTATGTTTTAGGATTGGAAGTAAAACAGTAAATTATCTCGTGAATGACAGAAAAAACATGTAATGAGATATGCATGTATGATATAATTTCACTTAGTTTTATTCTGGACCTTTAAATCAACTTAATTGCAAAGTATGTTAGTTTTTTGGTCTTTAGATTATATGTTTTACATACTTTTTGTATGTAAAAGAAAAACTACTTTTAGATCTAGGGAATTTATATATATTTAAGGTATATTTATTTTTAATTTCTTAGAAGGGGACATAATACCTTCTACTGAAATACTAATAATACTGAAATAATATTCAAGTAATATTTTCTATTGATGCTTACAAAAAAGCATCAGTAAAGAATTACTATTTATTGCTTGCATAGAATTGTTGTAGGAGGTATTTGATTGAAAGTGCTAGATTGAGGTTCTAGAATCCAAAATTTCAGGTTGGGACACTCTTGGGAGTTTTTGCACAAAAATGTGAAATGATCAAAGTCATTTTGAAGATTTATTTGTTGGCTGTTCAAGGTAAATCATGTAAGAAGCTATATTAGGAGTCTTCTAGGCATAATTACAAAGTAGCTGAAAAAGAAAAGAGATAGGTGAGAAATGCTATGAGAGCAGACCTAGAGGTGTATTATACTTTGATAATTGGTAGAATAATATGTTATTAAATATGGAAAAGGAGAGCTCGAAGAATTTAACTACAGGAAGATGGTGTGAGATGTTTACAAAAGTGATTTACTAAATTCATACCTTAGCTATTTGAGCCTCTAGAATTGATATTGAAAATCTGTATGTTTCATTATATTTTGCTGGTTGATGGATTTGTGTTTATATTAAAGTAATAAGAATTCAGTTCATTTTAGTCTTTACTTTCATTAGTACTGTTCTCTTACATTAGCTGGTGTAAACTGTTTTATGAAATGGTCACATAAAATTTGTTATTATGTCTTTGTTATTAGCTGTAAGTATATAGCTCTTCCCATAAAAACTAATTTTTGTTTTATTCATAGAGGTGACTAGAAAAAAGTCAAATATAGAATTATGATGTATACTTTATGTACAGGAGTCTACTTTATCATAGAAGATGACCAAATATGATAGAATTGTGATAGTTACCATTATAGAGAGTTCACCTTACCTCTTGGTGTGGACTTTGGTTTAGATCTAGAGATAAGTGGATTTCCTTCGTTAAATAACAATTTTTCTTACAGGAAGCTGAATCTGGTAACATAAGTCAAAAATCTGATGAAGAAGACTTTGTAAAAGTTGAAGATTTACCACTTAAACTGACAATATATTCAGAGGTATTTGGCTCTTTAATTAGGCTTGTCTTTATTGTGTATCTTTTAAAATTAAAATTGGGTTGTTTTGAGTGGGAGACTAACACCTAAGAATTGTAGAAACAAGTACCAGGAGGTTGACTCCATGGCTTGGAGGCTGGCCTCACATTCTGCGGAAAGGGCAACTCAGAGAAGGGATCACCAACTATAATGTAGTCGAAGGCCATGTGGGGGAAGGGAGTTGCGGGCTGAATGAGGGCTAGAGACTGAGCACAGTGGCCACTCAACACCTTTATTGCAAACCACAACAGCTAATTAGAGGGAGAGAACAGAAGGGAATGCCCTGCCACAATGACAGGGTGGGGTGGGGGGAGATGGGATTGGGGAGGATGGGAGGGATGCTGGGTTTACTGGTGGTGGAGTATGGGCACTGGTGAAGGGATGGGTTCCCGAACTTTGTATGAGGGAAGCATAAGCACAAATGTGTATAAATCCGTAACTGTACCCTCATGGTGATTCATTAATTAAAAATAAATTTATTGTTAAAAAAAAATGTTTCACATCAGAGTAGTGCTAAAATTGTTACTTGTGGGTGCTACCACCTCCACAGTAAAAATAAAAATCTTTCTGTCACGTGGGATATAAAGAAACATGGTAAGGAAATAACAGAGGGCCAAAGCATCAGAACTGGAGATTTTGTCTGTGGATCGCATTCCCGGGAGGAAAGCTGGGTGGGACCCTGGGGAAGGGAAGAAGGCACTCTGCTGACGGCTGTGGTGCTGGAATGAGGTATGAATGAAAATTCACAGTATGTAAACCTTGATACTGCAATAAAAATAGTAAAGGGAAAAAAAATTGGGTTGTTTTACCACTATTTTGGACTACTGTGTATATTTTGAATACATATAGAAATAAATTTCTAGTGCTAATCCAGCTATCTGTTTGACTCTCTCCACCTTTTCTTTCTACACTCTATCACTCCCCCTCTATTAAATACTATAGTTTTTAAATTCTTGTTTGCTTGCTTTTGTTATTTATTCTCCACCCTGAGAGAAGTCTTTCACTTCCTGACTGATTTTGATTAGCAAAGTGATCTCAGATTCCATCTATATTGTAACAGAAGGCAAGACTTTTTTTTTTCTTTTTGGCTCACACCCCGAGATGCACAGGGGTCACTCTCCTGGCTCTGCACTCAGGAATTACCTCTGGCGGTGCTCAGGGAACCATATGGGATGCTGGGAATCGAACCTGGGTCAGCCAGCGTGCAAGGCAAATGCCCTACCCGCTGTGGTATCGCTCCAGCCCCAAGATTCATTTTTTAATGACTGAGTAGTTATACTCCATTGAGTATATAAACCACAGTTTCATTTTTTATAATTTTACTTTATGTAAACACCATGGTTTACAAAGTTCTTTATAATACAGTTGTTCCAAGTATTTAGTGTTCCAGCATCAATCTCACTACCAGTGTGACCTTCCCTCCACCCTTGTCCCCAGTTTCCTGAATAATTACCAGCCTGCCCCCTTGCCAGGCACAGAATAGTTTATTTTATAATACAGCTTCAAGACAACTCTAAATTCCACAATATTGACAGCCCAGTAGGAGGACAGCAAATTAGATGAGAAAGAGGCATAGAAGCCAATTAAAGCTCAATAGAACAACACAGAGGGTTCAACTAGCAACAAACAGTCTAGTCGCCTCTCAGACAATGACTTTAATGACCCTATAGTGAGATAACATTTTCCAGAATGTTATCTCCACTTCTTTTCAAAATATTCTGCTCTTGCTAAGGGAGCAGCCTGGTAACTATGTAGGAAACTGTATTATGAACAACTTCTCATGTAGATCCTTTTTCCACCCTCTTGATCCTGCTTCTCCCATTCCTATTCAGATAAATACAAGGTATGATATTGCTGGGCCATTGAGTATTCCTGTTTTCAGTTTTTTAAGGAATTTCCATACCATTTTCCATAGATACTACACCATTTCTATTTTTAAAATTTATGGGAAGTTCCTTGCTAATAAATGTTGCTTTTAGTCTTTTTTATACCTATGTATATATATAGGAATCATATGACCTCATTATTGTTTTGCTTTTCCTAATAAGTGATATTGAGCACAGCAAGTTAGATGGGAAAGTAGTATAGTAACCCACTAAGCTCAGTAATCAACAATAACACAAAAGGGTCAGCTGGCAACAAATGAAGCTCAGTAAATCCTCAGGCTTTATGAGGTTTCTTTATCCTCAGACTTAATGAGGTTACTTTTATCCTCAAACTTGTTTTTAAACATTCTGAGATATATCAATTTTCACAAATTTTCTTATATTGAACTGTTTTTTTTATAATACCACTTACCATTTTGTTGTAACAAGCAATGTCAAATACATTATTTTGTGCCTGTGGGGGTGAGTTGGGGGATGGGGAAATTGAAACTGGGGACAGTGGTAGAGGGAAGGTCACACTGGTGGTGGAATTGGTACTGTTTGGGAACATTGAATACCCCAAACAACTATATTATGAACAACTTTGTACAACGGTGTTAAAAGTAAAAAAAAAAAACAAATGACATGAGGCATTTTTGTCATGTGGTTTGCCATTAGTATGTCTTATTTGGATTTTAATTTCATGTATGTTATGCATATGTCTGTTCCTGATCAGTAACTTGGCCTTAATTTTGGGCAGAGGGGCTCCCAACAGTATTCATGGCCAGTTGAGTCAATGCTCAGGTCCAACTAGGTGGTACTCTTTGGTCCCTATGGTTCTTAGGGGCCACCAGAAATAGATCTAGTGGTGTTTTGGGCACCATCTGGTGCCAAGGTTGAACCTAGGTCTCTGTCTGAGATACTCCCTATCCACCTTATTTCAATTTTTGTGATGGTTTATTTCACTGTACAAAAGCTTTTATGACTAAGGCTCTTTTATTTCCTTTGCTGCTGGAGTCAGTCTCCCAAAATATCTCCATGGTGGTTGTCTTAGTGTATAGCCTGTTACTTTGCTATGTATTTTATGAATTTCAGGTATTATCCATACTTAATCTGTTCTGAGTTAATTTTTACATAGGGTGTTACTAGAATGATCTAATTTCTTTTTCTCAAATGGGAATTCCTGGTTTTCCTGGTACCATATGAGACTTCCTTTCTCCGTTATATGGTTTTGACTTCATTGTCATAAATTAACTGCTTGTTGATGTGTGGGTTTCCTTTTGGGCTTACAATTCTATTGGTCTGTTTTCAATCCAATAATGTACTATTTTTTATTATTTTCACGTCATAGTATATAGACTTATCTTTGTGTAAAAAATAATTGTTGAGGGACAGACTGATAGTACAGTGAGTATGGCATTACCTTGCATGCAGCAAATCTGGTTTCGATGCTTGGCACCCCATATGGTCCCAGAGTCCCATTGTGAGTGACCCCTGAGCACAGAGCCAGGAGCAAACCCATCTCGTGTGGCCCCAAAACCCAGTCAATATTGGATTTTTAAAATACTTTTTTTTTTACTTCCAAAGACAGATTTAAGGAAGAAAATGGTAGAAGAAGAACAGAAAAACCACTTATCTAGTGAAATATGTGAAATGCAGACTGAAGAATTAGTTGGTAATTCCCAGACATTGAAAGAACCTGGTAAGCGTTAAAAATTTTAACTATATCTTATTGAAATTTTACTAAACCTTGATAACATCATTTTGTTTCTAATATATTCTACTAGTACCTAGAAAGTCAAATATTGGAATAGGAATCATAATTACATAAATATTTTAGTTCCGTTCACTAATTTATAAAATGATATCAGATTTTTTTCTATTTTCAAATGTTAATTTTGTATTTTTTTGCATTGCTCGAAATTGAACCCAGGGCTTCACATAATGTAAGGCATAATGCACTACCACCAGGGCACATTCCCCTGACCCTAAAATCTTCAGTTTTATCAAAGTAATACATAAATGTGTTTTACGAAAGAAAGGTAAAATGGAGTAAATGATAATTGGTGAGCCCATGTCCTTTGATTTTTGTTTTTTAGTTCTGGGGAAGAGATTCTATATCTAAACAATATGCATGTAATTTTTCTTTTCGGTAATACCCTTTAACTCTAAGAAGTGAGGTAAATTTAAACCTACCTTCTTTCTCTCAGTGTTCATATTATTTTGAAGTCTTCTGTTTATTCACTTTATGTATGTTTTTAAAAGATTTTTTAAATTGAGTTTCTGTCATCTATAATGCTATTAAAATGGTTTCTCATGCACGTAATTTCAATACCATACCCATCACTAGTGTATTTCCTCCTTCCAAAGACCCCAAGACCCCTTCTCTCCCAAGTCACCTAACTCATTTGTATGGATCAATTCTCCCATTATTTTGCCTTTCAACTTTTGTTACAACCTTGCTGTGTATCTTTATGGCACACATTTGAGTGAGATCATTCTTTATCTCTCCCTTTCCTTCTTAGTCACTTCACTTGGCATGATATCCTCTAGTTCTTTTCATGTTGTTGCAAATTAGGTGATTTATTTTTCTTTCTGAAAACTGCGTGGTATTCTGTTGTATTTATACCGCAATTTCGGGACTGGAGCTGTATAGTACAGCGAGTGGGGCATTTGCCTTGCACACGGCCAACCTGGGTTCAGTCCCAGCACCCCTTATGGTTCCTTGAGCACCACCAGGAGTAATTCCTGAGTGTAGAGCCAGGAATAACCCCTGTGCATTGTCAGGTGTGACCCAAAAAGAAAAAATTAAATAAAATATATACCACAACTTCTGGGTCCATTCATCTGTAGTTGGGTGCTTGGGTTGTTTCCGTATCTTGACTATTAAGTGCTACAGTGGACATAGATGTGCATATATTCTTTAAAATTAATGTTTTTGTGTTTAGGAGATAGATGCCAAGAAGTAGTAACACTGGATCATGTGGTTCTACCCTATTTTTTGGATAGGCCTCCATATTGCTTTCCATAAAGGCTGAAACATAACATTCCGACCAATGATAGATCAGGCTTCCTTCCTTACCACAACCCTGCCAACACTGGCTGTTTTCAGACTTGTGGATATGAGCCCTTCTTTCAGGCATAAGATGGTATCTCATTGTTATTTTATTTGCATTTTTCTAATCATGAATAGTGATGAGCAGTTTTTAATATGCCTGTTTGACCATCCGTATATCTTCTTTCAGGATGTGTCTTTTCAAATTCTCAACCCACTTGTGGATGGGGGTCTTCAGATTTTTGTTGTTGAGTTCTGTGAGTGCTTTATAGATCTTGCATATCAACCCTTTATTTGTTGTATTGTGTGCAAATATTTTCGTCCATTCAGTAGAGTATCTTTTTATTAGCAGTTGAGTTTCACTGTGCTAATAAGCTTTTATATTTAATGTCCCATGTATTTTTGGTTTTCTTGTCTTTGCCACTGTGATCATCTCATTGAAGATTCCCCTGTGGTTAATTTCCAGACATCTACCGATGTCTCCTTCATTGTATTTTATGAATTCTGGTCTAATCTTGAAAACTTTGATCTACTTTGAGTTTACTTTTGTGAGTGGTGTGAGGTATGATTCTGATTTCATTTTTCACATGTGGCTATTCAATTTTCCCAGCACCATCTGTTGAAGAGATTTTCTTTGCTCCACTTCATCTATTTCACTCCTTTGTCATAGATTAGCTGGCTATAAGTTTAGGGGCTTATCTCAGGACACTCATTCTGTTCCATTGGTCTACAGGTCTATCTTCATTCCAGTACCAGGCAGTTCTTATTATTACAGTTTTGCAGTATAATTCAAAGTTGGGAATTGCAGTGCCTCCCATCTTTTGTTTTCTTAGGATTGCTTTGGCTATTCAGGGAGTTTTATGTTTCCACAGAAATTTTGGTAGGGTTTGTTCCATGTCTTTGGAAAAAGTCATTGGAATTTTAATGGGTATTGCACTAAATCTGCATAGTACTTTGGGTAGGATGATCATTTTAACATTGATTCTTCCTATCTATGAACAAGAAATACCTTTGCATTTTCTGGTGTCTTCTATTTCTCTTAATGATTTATAGTTTTCACTATGTAAGTCTTTCACCTCCCTTATTAAGTTGTTTCCTAGGTATTTGATGTTTGGGGACAGTATTTTAGAGGGGATAGTCTTCTAAAATTTTCTTCTTCTGTTTTGTTATTTGTATACAGGAATGCCACTAATTTTTGAGTATAGATCTTGTAACCTGCTACTCTATCTGTTTATTAGTTCTAGAATTTTTTAATAGATCTTAAGCATTTTCAGTGTATAGTATCGCATTATCTGCAAATAGTGATAATTTAACTTCGTTGTTTCCAATTTGGATCTCTTTGATAATCATCTTCTTTGATTGCTGTGGAGAGAACTTCCAAAACTGTGTTGAATAAGATTGGTGATAGTGAACATCCTTGTTTTGTGCCTGATCTCAGGGGAAAGACTTTGTTTATCACCACTGAGTATGATATTGGCTCTGGGTTTGTTTTAGATGGCCATTGCTATCTTGGACGTGCTCCTTCTATTCCTGATTTTTGGAGGTTTTTATCATGAATGGGTGTTGGACCTTGTCAGAAGCAATTGATATCACCATATGGTTTTTATTTCTCTTTTTGTTGATAGGTTTGTTGCATTACTTGGTTTGCATGTATTGAATACTCCTTGTATCCCTGGAATGAACCCCATTTGATCACGGTGTATCAAGTACATATCCGTTGATAAACCTTGGTGTATCCATTGCTGGCTTCTGTTCACTAGGATTTTGTTGAGAATCTTTGCATAAGTGTTTATCAGGGATATTAGTCTGTAATTTTCTTTTTCAGTAGTGTCTCTGTTTTAGGTATCATGTGATATTGGTGTCATAGAAGCTATTAGGATTCTTGTTTCCTCAATATTTTGAAATGGCTTGAAAAGTGTGGCAATTAAGTCTTTGACAATATGGTGCAATTCACTAGTGAATCCTTCTAGACCTAGTATTTTGATCTTGGGGAGATTTTTAATTAGTTTCAATTTCTTTATAAGGTTTTCTATTTCCTTTTGGCGCAGTCTTGGGAGTTTTATGATTCTAAGAATTTTTCTGTTTCTATTAGGTTCTCAAGCTTGGTAGCGTGAAGTTATTAATAGTAACTTCATGTTTTTTTTGTATTTCTGAGATGTCTGTTATAACTTTTCTCATCTTCTGTGATCCGGTTTATTTGGGTTTTTTCACTTCTTGGTGTAGCTAAGGGTTTATCAGTCTTGTTTACTCTTTTTTTTTTTTTTTTTTTTTTTTTTTGCTTTTTGGGTCACACCTGGCGATGCACAGGGGTTACTCCTGGCTCTGCACTCAGGAATTACCCCTGGCCGTGCTCAGGGGACCATATGGGATGCTGGGATTTGAACCCGGGTCGGCCGCGTGGAAGGCAAACGCCCTACCTGCTGTGCTATCTCTCCAGCCCCAGTCTTATTTACTCTTTTGAAGTACCAATTCCTGCTTTCATTGACCCTTTATGTTGTTTGTTTCCTATATCATTGATATCTGCTCTAATATTCTATTTGCTTTGGGATTTATTTGTTCATATTCTAGTTTCTTTAGATGATAGATTAGATTGTTGATTTGAGCCTTTCCATTCTTCCTGGTGTGTGCTTGAGTAGTTATAAATTTCCCGCTCAATAATGCTTTTTCTATGTCTCATAGATTCTGGTAGTTGATATTTTTCATTCTTATTTTGTTTCTAGGAATATTTCAATTCAGTTGTCACTTAGCAGTTGTTTTTTTAGTTCCCAATTAGGGTGTGTGGGGGTTTTTTTGTTTTTTTGTTTGCCACATTCTTCTTATTTTGATTTCTACTTTTGTGATTTGTGGCTTAAGAAGTTACTTGGTATGGTTTCTATTGTGATTTTATGGATGTTCAAGTGTTCCCTAGCATCATGATCTATTCTGGAGAATGTACCATCTGCTGTGGAGAAGAATGTATATTCAGTTTTTAGGTGGTGGAGGGTCCTGGATGTTTATGAAGCTTAAGTTCTTCCAGTTCCTCACTGGAGACTTAATTATTTATTGAAGTTTTGCTTGTGGATCTGTACAATGATGAGAATGGAATATTGAAGTCTCTCACCATTATTATGCTGCCACAGATGTATGTCTTCAAGTGTTAGCACTTGCATTGTAAACTTTGCTCCCCCTTCAATTTGTTGCATATGTGTTGATGACGATTATGTCCCAGTGATCAGTCAGTTCTCCCTATCTATTATCTCCTTTAGTTTAAATGCTGTTTGGTCTGAAGCCAGTATAGCTGTCCTTTTTTTTTTTTCTGTCTACCAGTAACCTGTATAATTGTCTTCCAACCATTGACTCTGAACCCATGTTTATCATGAGCATTTAAGTATGTCTTCAATAAGCAATAAAAGGTTGGGTTTTGTGTCCTGATCCATCCTGTTACTTTGTGTCTTTTTGTGGAGGAGTTCAGCCCATTGGTATTTAGGGAAATATTGATAGGAAGGTATTTGTTGCCATGTTTATGTATGGTGTTTGTTTACTCTAGGCAATATTACCATTTTCATGTGACCTTCCAGTGTCCTTGCCAGGGCTGGATTAGGTTCCAAATATGTCCTTATTTGATCTCGATCTCGATTGAGGATGCATTTACCCTTTTTTCCATCCTGAGTGACAATCTTGCAGGGTAGAGGATTGTTGATTGAAGTTCTTTTCGTTCAAAACTTTGTATATGTTGTTTCATTATTTTCTTGCTTTACAGAGCTTTGGTAGAGAAATCTGCTGTGAATCTGATGTGCTGTTCCTTGTATATAAGGTTTTATCTTGCAGTCATAAGGACCCTGTCTCTGTCTTTGGTTCTTGCCATTTTGATTACAAAATGTCTTGGTACAGTTTTTGTTTTGGTTTACTCTGGTTTAGTACCCAATGAGCCACTTGATCTGTGCTCACTCCCACCTTGTTCCTCAGACTGGGAAAAGTCTCTCCAGTTATCTTACATTAATCTGTCTAATTTCTCTTATGTTTTCTTCACTTAATTTTTATCTCTTTTCTATTAAATACCTCTTCTTTCTTAATGTAATTATTTATGGTATCTTTGAGTGTACCTATTCACTTTTCAGTTTCGTATTGCTTCTAAAGTTTCCTACTGTATTTTTAAGTTGCATTATTTCTGTTTGGATAATCTTTCATTTGTTGATTCATTGTTCAGATGAATGTCCTTTTCAGATCATTGAGCACTGTTATGACCTAAAGGTTTGTCCAGGCAAATTGCGAAGGTCTGCTGGCACTGGTGGTCCATCTGGTTTACTGTTGTCCTCTGTTGGTATCTCTAAGTGGCCACTCAGAAATGGGCCCAGGATTTCATCCTGAAGCCCAAAGGAACAAAAATCCTTTTTTCAGGCTGGGCCACTCAGAGTTGAGCAGGGTGGGACAAGGCAGGCTGTGGCTTGCGGAAGACTCTGCACAAGTCTTGAGTTTCCCTGACTTGCCCAGCAGCCCTATCCAGCTTCCCAGGTGTTGTCTAAAGTGAGCTCCTCCCCATAACCACTCAAGATTCTGGCAGATGCTTAGACTTCAGGGTTATATCCTCATTCTTCTGTCTCTCCAGCCTACTAGGATCCTAT
The DNA here is from genome assembly GCF_027595985.1 of Sorex araneus. Taxonomy (NCBI): domain Eukaryota; kingdom Metazoa; phylum Chordata; class Mammalia; order Eulipotyphla; family Soricidae; genus Sorex; species Sorex araneus. Next base: position 323,471,154 of record NC_073302.1, on the reverse strand, counting down.
TAAAAATGAGCTAAGAAGTGTAGCACACACAGGCACTTGTAGGTGCGGCTCCTGCATGGACTCTGGGGTTGCTCTCTTGGTGCAACCACAGCTGCCGCTACAGTGACAATTGTGTCTTTTATAGGGGGAGGGCCATGTGGTGAGAATGAACATGGCCTTGATGAGCAAGCACGGGGCACATGTGGGTTCTCATAAAGGCCGAGTAGTGTGGAGACACAAACTTTCAAAAGGCAGCGGGGAGACCTGGCATTCTCTCCTTCACCTAAAAAAATGTGAGGAGTACAGACTGAGAAGAGACTAAACCTAAATGTGTACATTTTAAAATTCCATCTCCTAGGGTTATTAGCTAATTCTTTCTGCCATCTCTCTTCAGTTTTATCCCAAATTCTTATGTTATTGTTATTAAAATAACTACTTAAAATTTTTGTGACTATAAAACTTTTAAAAAATTGATTTTTTTATAAACATTATTCATTACAGAACCAAGTGATGGTGGGTTAAAAAAAGGTTTGTGCATTGTATGTGCCATCCTTAGTTTGATCCTCAGCAGTGCATATGGTCACCTGATACCATCAGGATCTATTTGTTTGGGGGTCACATCTGGGGGTACTCAGGGAGCTTCGGAAGTCATATGGGGTGCTGGGGGGATTGAACCTAGGGCCAACACATTAAGGTAAGCACCTCTCCTGGCCCAGGATTTCTTTCTTTATGTACCTGCCTTGACAAGCACAACTTTTGTGAGAGAATATTTTCTATATCAGGCTAATAGGATTTTGGTTTTGATGGGGTATGGGGAGGGCAGTTTCTACACCTGGCAGTGCCTAAGTATCACTCCTGTGGTATTCAGGGACCGGATGCAGTACAGAGGATCGAACTAGAGTCGGCCACATGCAAGTCTCTTAAACCCTATACTCTTTCTCCAGCCCCATATTCTTTTTAAACACTTAATGTGTTTTATCAGGGAATTACTGTAGCGAGCTAAATATTTCGTTTTAAATAATGTTCTATGAAAAATTCAAGTTTAATGAAGAATAGTACTCATGTCATATCTTTGTTTTATAATTATATAAAGCATTATTATTTTGTTTTTCAGAAACAGTGGGAACCCAGAGTACATGAGATGTCTTCAGAAGCTCCTCTAACTCTGTCCTTACATAGTCCATGCATATGTGACAAAGGCACTAATAAACATCTGTTTTGATCTGTATAAAAATGTAAATTAGTTTGACACTGCATTTTTGATAGGTGTGCTAATTCCTGCCCACGTCAGTTCAAAACATCAGATACTGAATTATAAGTAGAGTCAAGACTTGATACACTGTGGGGTCTTTTTCTTCTTATATTTAGTCTTGGTTTTATTCTCCATTGTGATATTTGGTAACATTAAATTTAAAATGTAGTTTTAAATAAAGTTTGAACTTATCTATAAAGCATCTTTTTTTATTATTATGCTAAATTCTACACAGCAAAGCAGTGGTTGATTTAAAGAACTGTTCTATATATTATAAAGTCCAGCCATTCGGCTAGGCTTCCAAATTATGCCAGTGTTGCTGCTGTTAGGTCTAATGTTCTTTTAGATACCCTAATGTCTTATTCCTGGTCCAGAACAGGTTATCATTGACGTTATTGTAAAATACATATTAATATTAAAGTCAAATTGGGTAAGTTTAGAGCATATAGTATCTAGAATTTACATGATTATTAGACAGATTTTTCCAGAATTGAAACTCCTTTCTATGTTGCCACAGTCTTGAAAAAAATTTTTATATAATTAGGGAGTTGTTTCTGCACAGATAAGTTACATTGTGCGTAGTGATAATTTTAAGACCAAACTCTTTCAAGTAAGGATTAATAAAACTAAATTTATGTACCAGGACACCTTTGGACAAATTTTTCTTTTGAGATGGAGTTCAGAACCAAAGCATAGCAATTGCTTCTGTGTGTAGTGAGAGAGAAGCAAGTTCACAATAAAGTATTGAAAATAAAAATCTCTGTGACTTCTTTACTATTAGTTAGATAAATAAGCTTTCAGAGGTGGTTTATCTTTAAATTCTGAACTTGCTTTTTAACATGTAAGGCTTCAAAGTCAATCAACAAGTAAATCCACCATACACATTTTTTCTTTAATAAAATTTGAAAAATTAGGTCTAGTAGTCTTGTTAAGTTTAACAATTGAAAAAGTTTAAAAAGTTTAACACCCAGTCAGATAAGAATTTTCTTTGGTATTTATTCCTTTAAAATTCTACTTGTTAATTCTGTGTAAACCTATGATGTTCAGTTAGGGGGTATTAACATGAGGATTTCCAGGACATCTACTGTATTACTATTAAATTTAAATTATGTAAGACATGTATCACCAATTTCTAAATTTAATAAAACCTATATTGAAGAATACTATAATTCCAGAATCAAGAATTCATGTTCAGTTGGCCTGACTTCAGAGAAACTGAAATAGTTAATATTTCATATATATATGTATATGAAATATATCTGTATGTATATATATTCATATATATATATTCTATATTTTCTAGAATCTAAACAAGGAGAAACTTCATTTTGGTATTCAAGCCAAGCCTTACATATTACATACAGCTGTCTCTCTGCATGCCTGCGTATTAGATATTGATAGAGTACAAGAATCTTAATTATCACTATAGTACCTATGAACCTTACAAAATTTGGTATTTAACTTGTGTTACACTGCTGTAATCTAGTCTGTTTTCTACTTTGGTAGATAATTTAGTTTTAAAATACCTAGGGTTTGAGGGCAAATAACTTGTTTGATATGTTTCCCCCAGTAACTATTTGCTAATGGATTAGGCATTAAATATTGTTGTTTGTTTTATTATTAAGTTAAAAACTGGTCAGAAATAGAGAAAAGATGAATAAGAGTGAGCAAGAAGTCTACGCAGGTTGAGGTAATGCCTAAAACAGCTAACCCAATTACTCTTTGTATTTTGTAACTTCCACTTTGAGCAAATGCTTTTTCACTCCTAATAAATGTATATCCTACATACAATTCTGGATTGCATTTTCATTTAAAATGACATTTATTCTTTAGAGATTCTTCCAGAACTATAGCTTGACAATTTTGTAAATTTTTTAAATCAAGAAATGAAGAATAATGATATGACTAGCCAGAGAGATTAAACTTCAGCCAGTTTTTTTAATAGTGCAGTTATGTGCTATATTTTGCTGTGCTTGGGCGCCACAACTTATGCTTAGGGCTTACTCCTGGTTCTGTGCTCCCATATCATTCTGGCAGGGCTCCAGGAACCATCCATATATGGTAACAGGAATCAGTCCTAGGTCATCTACCCTCTCTACTATCACTCAGGCCCTCGGTATTTTGTCTATGCTATAAGGAGACCATTTTCAATTTACTGAAAATTAGAAATGCTTGCCTTCAACAGCATATTTGCATAGCAGATTTAGAGTCACATGTAATTGGAAAATAGAGCTAAAGGAATAGATTTGTACACAGTATAAATCCAAATACAAGGGCCAGGGAGGTGGCTTAAAAGGGCCATCTGGAGTTACCTGTGTTCAATCCTGGGCACTGCGTGATCTCCCTAGCTCTGCAAATGAACCCCTGAGCACTATACCAGCAGTAGCCCTGAGTGCTACAGGGTATGGTCCAAAATTTAAGAACGACAAAAGAAAAGTAGTGTCTAAATGCAGCCAGAATGAAGACATTACTTTTACTTGGGGGCCGAACCCAGCAAAGCTCAGGGCTTACTCCCAGGGTCATTACTGATAGACTCGGGAGACCATATATAAGGGTTTCCGAGATAGAAGCCGGGTCTGTTGTGTGCAAGGCAAACACAACACCCTACCAGTATATGCTTCAGCCCCAAGAAGACACTACTATTAAATGAGTAAAAATTGTTTCCATCAGATTCTCTCAAATTTTTTTTTCCCTGTGGAAAGGAAATGGTCTAATGTGGAAGATTAGAATCTTGGGAAATGCAGGAAATAATAGATTAACCTTAGCCTTTCATAAAGTAGGCATGTTGCAGCTACAAGGTAACTTACTGTAAAAATGAAAATACAGTCTTCTGAACTTCATGAAGGAAAAAGAATGTAATTCTAAAAAGAAGGATTCAGAAAAGGACAAGGTAAATAGGCAACAAATCTAAGAAATAGATGTCGATGGGCCAGGAACATAGTTTGGTGGTAGCTGAAACACATGCCTTATGGAAGACTTCGGGTGATCACTAATAACTACACCTATACACATAGAAATTGGTGCTGGCATGCCGTCAGTATTTGATCAATGTAAAATAGTAAGAGCCTGAGTTAAAGACATGGATGTTTTGATTTGACTTTTTTGGTTTTGTTGGGCTTGGGGCTACGTGAAGTCAGACTTGCTCCCAGGGGTAGAACTGGGGTGGGTTCCTCTCTTTCTGTGGGGTAGGTAATTCCTAAGCTAAAAATCAGGAGTTAGCTCTGGTTAGTACAGGTCAGGCACTAGTCTTGCACGGAGCTGACCTTGTTACACCCTTGTACTGTATATGGTCCCCTGAGGACCTTCAGGAGGGAGCCCTCAGAGGGCCAGAAGTAAGCCTTGAGGACTGCCAGGTGTGGCCCCTAAACAAGGGGAGGCAGTGTGTGTGTGAATGTATAGGCTGTTCCTATCTTGAAATCCTGGCAGCCAAGAATGTTTCCACCTCACCCCTTCCCACCATGATTCTCTCATCTTTCATTCTCTAGCCTCACAAGCATTCTTTGGGGTTTTGGGTTTTTTTGTTGTTGTTTGTTTTGCTTTTGGGGTCACACCTGGCAATGCACAGAAGTTACTCTTAGCTTTGTACTCAGGAATTACTCTTGGTGGTGCTCAGGGGACCATATGGGATGCTGGGCATTGAACCTCGGTCGGCTGTGTGCAAGGCAAACGCCCTACCCCCTGTACTATCATTCCAGCCCCTGGGGTTTTCTATTTTTACAAGCAGGAAAATTAGTTCTAACCTAGGCATGTTGATCAGTGGTTGAGCACACGCCCTGCGTTCAATCCCTAGCACCTTTGCAATAAACAGAGAAAAAAACAAACCATTTTGTTCCCTCCTTACAGCCTTCGTGCCCATTTCCCTCATGTCATCCCCCATATGTGACCTCACATAATTCTCAGCTTCAGTCTCACTTCCTGATCAACAGTCTAATTGGTCTCTATCACATCATTTTCTTTTTATTTTCTTCCTGTAACTGTCACCCAATACTAACAATCCATGTATTTATTTACTTAACCATCTTCCTTCTTGAAAAAATTAATGTGTGTGTCTCTGTGCAGGCCCAGGTCCTGAGAGTGGGTATTGGTGTTTGTCACCTTTGTATGACCCCCTGTCTCAAGCATTCATTAGTAATGAATGTAGTAATACACCTCTGTCCTAATACTTTGGCTGGCTACCAGTTGATTTGTGAAAAGAGAAAGGCTTAGGTAGACTTTGTGAAATAAACTTTGCTCCAGAACAAGGTAATTATTGTCGAATCACTGCTAATACTGTCTGGTGTCTGGTAGTTAAATTAACCAATGTATGGGAATGGGAAACAAAATGTAAACTGTCTTCTAAATAAATGGAATCTAAGTCAGGGACACAGCTCAGTGTTACAGCACATGCCTTGCATGTGCAAGGTCCTGAGTTCAATCCCTGGGGAAATCAACACACAAACACAGTAACTGGGTTCCACTATCTACCTGGCACTCCAAATAAAAGGTCAAATATCCCACGTTCAGTAAATATTGAATGTTCAATCCTGTGTTCAGTAAATATTGCTATCTTGTTATTGAAGATCTAAGATGTGGGAAGAACAAAGGAGAAACGTAAATGAACCTTGCCCAGCTACCCACTTGTAGAGCATGTAGGGCAGAGGAGAAAAGAGCAATATTCATGTGAGTCTCTTGTCTGTAATAGAGAATATGCTGAGCAAATAGGATCTTAGAGCGCAACCTATAATATCAGAAGAGCTATCCACATTTTTAGCAAAAACTGCTTTTCCTATTCGCTGTTTTGCATAGTTTTTTTTCAGGGTCTGAGGGGTGAGGAGTAGTCGTTTAAGCTCTGTATCAACTTCCTGGGGAAATTCAGTGTATTTACATCAATGTTTAACACCACTCCAGTTCTACAGTTTGTGTTAGTTAAATCACATTCATATGTGAGCCTCTTGTTAAGGGTCCACACCTATGTCTGAATGTTAAATTTGATATCGTGCTCTTTGAAGCTCTTCTCTAAAGTGATGATTTCTTTTTGTACAACTCAGTAAAGCAGCAACATTATGGAGGAAAATTATACGAGCCAGTTTGGATACAAGAGAAGATTAATTTGAAGTCTTTCTGATCTTGTACACAATTACTGAAAGTCTTTAGTATTACAATTGTTGCCAATACACACTTTTTTTTTTTGCCAATACACTTTTTAACTCAAATATTTGAAATTATTTTCCACAAGACTCACTACAAAGTGCTGTTTCAACTTTACCTTTGAGATAAGGGTAAGTTAAGGGTGATGAGAATAAAAATAAAGTCATTACTGAGAAGATATACAATATCAATATCATAGCAATTCAGAGTTTTATTTCTGTCATTATCATCAAATCACCCTTCCTTAGCTAACACTTTAACTACAACTAAAGGGAAAAGATGATGTAAAGAAAACATATGGGGACACTAGACTGCGGTCTGCCCTATACCCCCTCATTCACTTGAGAACTTATTTCACCCCAATTTTGAAGGTCAGTGGACCAGGTGATGGAAAACCAACAATAATGTGATGTCCTGAAGTTTAAAGCAGAAGGTGTTTCAAGAAAAAGGGTCACATGCAACTAAGGAATGTGTCCCGGCCTACGGGACTAGTCAACATGGATAACGTAGAGAGAGTGCGTGAGTGGAAGAAAGAGAAGAATGGGAGCAAGACAAGACTTTGATCACACGAGCTCTCTATTTCTCCCAAGCTAGCTTTTTATAATTAATTACAAGAGGAAGTAGGCAAAATGGGGAATTAACAATACATGCACATTTTCAGTGACTCGGTGCAAGCCCTAACGGCAGGCGCATGACAGTTATCTCTAGCGTTGCTCAGAAACTTACACAATGTGTTCTAACATTTTTCCGAAAAGAGGTTAGTTTCTTAATCTATGGACACTTTTCAAAAAAAAGGTTGGGTCCTTAATTGCAGGTCAGACTTACATTTTGGCTCTCGGCAGTTATGGTTTAGAGCTGCCTTCTGACCACTGGATTTAGCACTGCAGTTGGCCTATGGTGTCGGATGTGAAAACATGGCTGGAATAGAACATGCCGTTTCAAGAGAGAATGGGAGATTTGAGGATGAAGAATTTCCTTTTTCCTACTTTAAGGAAATCTAACATTATTGTTAGTTTACTCGGTTACAAAAGTTTATGGTATACAGTTTACTATATCCCACCACCACCGAAGTGCCCACAACCTTCGACCACTAGCCCCAGACCTCTAATCTAGATGAAGATGGAATTTCTTCAAGCTGCAAGTGGATATGTTCTAACATTCCATCAGGCTGATGAAGCCTTGGTATTAAAGTCAAGAGAAAACAAGAAATGAAAGACCAATTATATTTGTTAGCAAAATGAATTTATCCATGTAAAAAAATAACATTGGGCTTATCCTATTTGTATGAGCATGTGTTATCAGAAAAAGTTAATTTTTTCTATAAATACTTTAATATTTACTTTAACATCCATAAAATGTATAAATTGATCACTATATCACTGTTGTCCTGTTGCTCATCAATTTGCTTGAGCGGGTGCCAGTAACATCTCCATTTGTCCCTGTCACGTTCAGGGTCAGGGGAATGAGGCCTGTTATTGTTACTGTTTTTGGCATTTTGAATATGTCACGGGTAGCTTGCCAGGCTCTGCTGTGTGAGATTCTTCATCGCTCTCTTCCAGGAGCTTTGTTTTATAGACTTTGGATCTTGGCCGTTGATAGGATTACATGGTGGCGGGGGCAGTTTGTGGGTGTGACTGCCAAGCTACTGAAAAACGGGGGATCTGGGTGGAGGAGGACCAGTCCTGATCTGAGCAGGCTTGGAGATCTCAGCCCCAGGTCCCGCATTCCTGGGTTTCTCTGTTGGTTCCTTCATGTGTGAGGCAGTCCTAGCGTGTGAAGAGTGGCCTTGAGCATGGCTGCGGCTGGGTTCTGGAGGTTTTCGGCTGCCAGGGCTCTGCTTGTGGCAGGGAGGGAAATTCAACCCACCCCCTCCGAGGGGGCCCCAGTGAAGACAGCCTGGCGCAGGGGCAGGAGATTCTGCCATATAAATTAATATTTAAATAAACAAGATATTTTGTTCATATTTCTAGGTTCCAAGAAAAACTAAAGATTGTAAATTTTAAGTCAGCAAAAAGGTCTCATTTTGAGATTTTACCATATACTTATAAAACAAAGCTCCTGGAAGTGCATGGCTGCATTTGCGGCCACGCGACCTCTTATAGCCTAGTTCTCCCTCTCAGAGAACCTGGCAAGGTACCAAGAGCATCGTGCCCGTGCAAGGCAGAGCCTGGCAAGCTCCCCATGGCATATTTGATATGCCAAATACAGTGACAATGATGGGTCTCATTCCCCTGACCCTGAAAGAGCCTCCAGTGCGGCACCGCTGGAAAGAACAAGTAAAGAGAGGTTGCTAAAATCTCAGGGCGAGGACGAATGGAGACATTACTGGCACCCGCTTGAGAAAATCAATGATCAACAGAATGACAGTGATACAGTGATTTCTAGGTTCCAAGAGAAACCAGAGATTGTAAATTTTAAGACAGCAAAAAGGTCTCATTTTGAGATTCTACCCTTCAAATTTTTTTTTAAAAAGCTATCTTAAGGGTGAATATTTTCTTTTAAAAAGTCCTGCTTGTTATGGGATGCACGAGGACTCTCGTGATTAGGGGGGCAGAACCAGCCCTGCTCCCCACCCAAATAAGATTCCGAGTGGCCACCCACGAACAGTTCCTCCACTCCCGAACAGCCACGATCCCAGAGGCACACAAACCAATCTCGGAATGCAGCAGCTGCTGGCAGAAATACCTCTGGACTTAATTACTAAAATACCAGAATCCCAAAACTGGGCGGCCGCTTTCGCAACCATGGAACATCATATGCTCTTTGTTATCAGCAATAGAAAACATACGATCTAATGATGCCATTTCAACAGGTCTGATTGTCGGGGGGGAAACTCCAAATAATAATAGTGGGTTTTCTGTAGAAAATTGAAAGTAATCAAAGTAAAGAGAGAGTAAAGTGAAAATCATCTGCCACACAGGTGGGGGGGCTAGTGGGAGGGGTAGTATGCTGGGGTTCTTGGTTGTGGAACATGTGCACTGGAGAAGGGATGGGTGTTTGATCATTGTATGACAGAGACTTGATCCTGAAAGCCCTGTAACTGTTCTCACAGTGATTCAATTAAAAAAAAAAAAACTGCTTGTCAATCCACTTTCTTACTGATGAAAACTTAGACACATTCTCATCTAAAACCAATAGCTAATGTGGCCAGAGAGATAACAAGCATGACACTTGCCTTGAACATGACTGACCTAGTTTCAATCCCTGGCACCACACAGGGTTCCCTGAACCCTACCAGGAGAAGTACTGAGCACTGCCGGATGTGCCCCAAAAACAATAGCTAAATATCCATAATCGTATTTTATTAGACACTATATTGTCAGATTTACCCATTGCTATAAAACAAGGAAATAATGATGATTGGAAAGATTAAAACTAGGAGATTAAAACATTAGGAACCAGAGAGAGGGTACAAAGGTTATGGCTCTTGCCTTCATGCTGCTGACATCAGGATTTGAATCTCTAGCACTGATATGGTCCCCCAAGCACATCAGGAGTGACCTCTGACCACAGAGCTGTTAGGAATAGAACCTGGATACTACAGGGTGTGCCTCCACGCCAAAATAAAAGCAACTATTCATGCACAATTTGCTGTCAACAAAGGAAACCCAAGTTAATCTATGGACAAATCTTTTGAAAAATTTTTAAGTGAATTTAGCAAAATTGTTTTATATAATTATTAGGAGGAGTGGGGGAGCAGGGGTTCAAGCCACACCCGGCAGTGCTGGGGCTTACTCCTGGCTTTACACTCAGTAATTATTTCAGGTGGTGCGGAGGGACCAGATGGGATGCCGGGGATCAAACCTGTGTTGGTCACATGCAACCTGGGTTGGTCACACTTCACTTTACCTTTTGTACTGTCGCTCTGCTCCTTATGATTACAGTTGAAATAATTCTTGGAATAAATCTCACCCCAAAATGAACATACTACAAAATAAAGAATTCAGGAAAAGGAATACAATGTTTTTAAGGGGTGTGGGGCAGGAGGTTGTTTAGGGCCACACACAGCAGTGCCCAGGGCTTACTTCTGGAGCTGGGCTTGGCAGGGATCACACCAGGCAGTGTTCAGGAGGTCACTCCCTGAAGTTTACTGCCAAGCCCACTCACCCCCCAGCCCATAATGTCTACCTCGGAGATTTCTTACCTAAAAGAAAAAGCTAATACATTCTGCTACATGTATTGTTTCCTACTCCAAAAAGCCTTGAAAAAAAATAGCTGAATAAAAGCAAGGTTGTTTACAGTATGAACTCACTTTAGTAGCACTGTAGCACTGTCCTCCCATTGTTCATCGATTTGCTCAAGCAGGCACCAGTAACATCTCCATTGTGAGACTTGTTGTTACTGTTTTTGGCATATTGAATACACCATGGGTAGCTTGCCAGGCTCTGCTGTGTGGGCGGGATACTCTCGGTAGTTTGTCGGGCTCTCCGAGAGGGGTGGAGGAATCGAACCTGAGTCAAGGCAAATGCCCTACCCACTGTGCTAACGCACCAGCCCAATACTTCGTTATACCCACAAAATGAGCTATTTTTCCCAAAATGACCTATATTCAGAGTTCAGAGCAAGCAAAGTACCTGAAAGAATTTTACTATTCTTGTCCTTCTTTATTAACAAATTCTTGAGTCTTATGGTAACATTATGATGGTATAGAATCATTAGTCTTATGGTAACATTATGATGGTATAGAATCATTAGTCTTATGGTAACATTATGATGGTATAGAATCATTTAAAAGACACATTCTTGGAGTCAGAATGATAATACAGCAGGTAGAGCACCAGCCATGCACACATCCATCCAACCCAGCTTCAATCCTTGGCATTTTGTATGTATGGTCCCTGAAGCACCACCAGGAGAAATTCCTGAGTGCAAAGCCAAGGAATGAACAAGCAAAGTTCATACATGCCTAAAGAATCCATAACTACACTCTAACACCTGATTTTAATATATCCAGAAAAGAAAGGATTAAAATCCCAGGCCAGTGTAAACACAAAAAGGGGCAGCTGCGTTCTATCACTCCCACCGCCCGCGTTCAGTAGTCTCACGCTGCTTCCCCCACGCCGGGGAGGGTGATGGCAATGGACAGGCGAAGAAAGGAACAGGAGCTGGGCTAGTTGGTCTCAATTGCTATTTATTCCAATCTCATCTCCATTCACTCCTGTCTCTCTCTGCTTCTCCCCCCAGGCCCCTCTGACAGTCTAGATAAATCCCCCAGCCAGAGGGGTTGGGGCTTATACACAGGTGTCATCATACAATCAGCAGATGTAAGGTCCTTCCCTCACGGGAAGGAAGCTACTTCCAGGACAGATTCTTATCCAGCAAGACGACTGGCCTAAAGGAAAATATGGGTGTGTTTCTCCTCTCCTTAGTCCAACAAGCATACATTCATAATATTAGTCATTTGGTATGGACACAGTAAGAGATACATTCAACTTATAGAATTGCTCTCCTGGGGTCATCTCTATCTCAGACTACAGTGCTCAGGCCAGATTAGTCTTTCCTATCCCTAGCAGGGTCCTAGTCTCATTGTTACTTTTGGATCATGACACCATTTGTCCCTGACCAAGCTCTTAAGAATCGTGGCGCTTTGGCCTGGCGCATATTGATGCAAGGGTAGCTCACAGATTACCCTGGGTCCTTTCAGTCCCTCGTTGGGACCCTGCTTTTGGGGTGCTAGGAACTAAGGGCAACTGAGGCTTAAGTTGATAATGCAGATACCCGGGAGGGAATAATATCCGAAGCCAATTAAATCCCAAGTTACAAAAACATAATATTAACTGTCTTCCTTTCTCCGTACCAAAAGAACATTGCTTGAAAGTAAACTACTCAAAAGACATAAATAGAGGAGAAGGCAGTATTTCACTCATACATATAAAATCATAGGTTTCTGAAGAATCTGACCTTACAAGTTAACAGAGTCTGATTAGGGGGGAAAGGTGATAGACCCGTTGGGGAAGAGAGCATAAAGAGGAGTTTACAGATAAACGCAGTGGAATGGAAGTGCCTCAGGAGCACTGTGATAAACCTAAGCTTCCTGTGGCAAGGGGAACAGGGCATACCAATGTTGTCCGAAAATATTTAGAGCTACATTCCAATAAACACAGAGGAATGGAGGTGCTTCAGGAGCACTGTGATGGGTATAAACCAATAAACCTAAACTCTTTGTGGCAAGGGAGAAAGGACAAACCAATGATATCCTACACAGCCCCACTAGTAATTCTGTCTTGTCCAAAAGGAATGTGAATGAAAGGAGAAGACAGTGATTTTCAATGTTATGGTCAGTGTTTAAGTTGGTCAGGCTGGACAGCTTCACTTAATTCTTTTTTTTTTCTTTTTGGGTCACACGCGGCGTTGTACAGGGGTTACTCCTGGCTCATGCACTCAGGAATTTCTTCTGGCAGTGCTCAGGGGACCATATGGGACGCTGGGAATCGAACTCGGGTCGGCTGCGTGCAAGGCAAACACCCTACCCACTGTGCTATTGCTCCAGCCCCAGCTTCACTTAATTCTACTGCAGAAATTCTCACCTGGAAAATTCTCACTGTGAGCCAGTGAGGAAAAAAGGAGCAAATTCAGAGAGTTGGGAAGACACAACAATTTATTATGATTGTACTGTTGTGGATTATATATTTATTATACTATCTCTGACCCCCAGGTGGGTCATAGAGAGTACAGTGGGTAGGGTACTAGCCTTGCATAAAGCCAGTTGGGTTCCATCCCTGGCACCCATATGGTCCCCTGAACTCCATCAGGATGAACCCTGAGCACAGAGCAGGAGTAAACCCTGAGCACAGACAGGTGTGCCACCCAACACATAAAATTAAAAAAAAGTAGGTTCTAATTAAAGTTGACAGTTCTGAGAATTCTGTATTATTTTGTATCTGATTGGGGCTGGTGGCGGGGGGTGGGGGGAGGGTGGCATTTGCAGGTAGCTGCAGGCTGGAAAGCACAGAGGCAGAAATTCTCGGGTATGTCATTTGTAAAGCAAGGCCATGACCACATTGCAGGTATATTCTGCATTTACAAAGACTATCTCCAGGACACCCCAGATGCCGTCTGTGGTTATGTCATGTCACCCAAACTCAGGGCCCTGGTGTGCATCAGTCTGAAATGTGGGCAGGATTTTATTTTCCTCATCAGTTCCTGTGCTGCACTGTCACCTTCCACGTGGGCTGTATCTGCACGAAACCTCCTCCGCCTGGAGACCGTGAGATGCTGACAGCTGCAATCAGTTTGTATCTCAAGGCAAACTAGAGCCCTCCATCTCCATGGCAGTCGGCCGCACTCCATGCCCAGCCTGACCTCTGCACCCCCCTCCCAACACCCTCTCCGGGGTTCAAAAGTGTCACTGATTTTTGAAATGAAAAGGAAAAACCCAAACCTGACAGGGCTCCCAGTACTTGGCCGGTCGCGGGTTCTCATAACCGCATAGGCTGCAGCTAGCACGTCCTCCAAGATGCAGGTGACGCAGTCAGGAAGTGGGGTAATTCATGTCCCAGCACCTGGACAAGCCTAACGGGTCGTTCTTCCTGAGGAAGCCACCATGCCCAGTTGAGAAAAGCAGTACCCTGTTTCCCAGTGCACCATGGGAATGTGCTTTCGTGGCCTGGAGTTGGTGACTGAGAACTTTTGGAAAGTGTCCTGGTCACAGACCCCTCCTATGCCCCACCAAAGATCCAGTGTGACCTCACAAGATGACAGCCAAAGGATGGGGACATTGAAATATCCTGGGTCACTATTCACCCCCTCCCCCCTCCTCCAGCTTCTTTATCGGTCAGTACCTGCCCTGGCTGCCTGAGGACCCCAGTGGAGTGAGGAGTCCTGTTTTATACATCAGATCATACACCAAATCTGTCACAGGCTTCTACTTGTACAGAGTGGGGCCTGCACACCTACCTCCAGCTCCCGTTTTTACGAGCTTTCACGGGGCCGGGAGCACCTCCCTCTCAGCCTCCTGCAACTACGACCTGTGCCTCTTCTTGGCTGCCTGCAGTTCCCTGTGATTGGGTGGGAAGTCAGGTAGGATCAGCCTTCAGCAGGGAGGCCAGTTATTTGTGCTCTGTCTGTCCTTGAACCTCCGAGTCAGCAAGGACTAGGAACTGGGGATGATGTCAGAAGACAGGCTGGACAGAGGAGAGGTGTGTGAAGTCAAGATTGGACTAAGACCGGGATTTCGGTACCAAGGAAAACTCAAGTACAGGAAGGCAGTAAAAGCAGGTAAACTACTGGCCCAGGAGACAACTCCAGGGACGGAGTGTGTGCTCTGCATACAGGAGCCCTGGGTTCCACTGATGTCACCGGCTCCCTCCACAACACCCACCCCAGACTCAGGCAATGGCAAGGGGAGAGACTGGCATCCCCAGCCCATGCTCACTAGTGTTCTGTCTTCGTCCTCAAACTCCACAGCCAGGAATGTGCTGACAGTGGGGGCGAGGGGTGGTGGCCCCCCGAAGGCTGTGATTCCTGAAGCCGTGGGGCCCCCGTGCGCCCCTGCTGGGGGCCTGCGTCTGAGCTGATTAGAATGGAGAGCGAGCTGCTGAGGGGTCAGTGGCGCAGTTTCTCCCCTAGGAGCCAGGGCCACTATGATGGACTTTGGGGATGCCGTACGCTGCCCTGTGTTGGCCAGGAGCACCTCAGGGACACCGGTCGGGAGCACCTCCAGGCTGGTGGCACAGCGAGGACCACAGGATTGAAGTTGGGGCTTTAGATGGGGACTTGACACCTGCCTGACCCTAGTAAGACCAGTTCACAGCGGCCCTCCCCAGTCACCACGGCGGGAGCTGGTTGTGGGTTCTCATAACCACATAGGCTGCAGCCAGAGCATCCTCCGAGATGCAAGGAGGGAACACTCCCATTTCTGAAATAACCTTACTTACACCTACACGTCCCTTCCTGGCTCCAGAAAACTCGCTGGGTTAAATTTCAAAAATACCACCTATAGTTATAAAATAACCAGCTCCCTGATTTCAGATAAAATTTTATCAGTCACCTTAACAATAATAACCAACAAATACAGAACAACTCCTAGGGGCAGAGAGTACAGTGGGTAGGGCACTTACCTTGTACACAGTTGATCAGGGTTCAATCCGAGCACTCCACATAGTCCCCCGACTGTCTTCCCTCACCCTTCCCCCACACACACCCAGAGT
This sequence comes from Sorex araneus, assembly GCF_027595985.1. Lineage (NCBI taxonomy): Eukaryota > Metazoa > Chordata > Mammalia > Eulipotyphla > Soricidae > Sorex > Sorex araneus. Next base: position 323,455,647 of record NC_073302.1, on the reverse strand, counting down.
AATTCTTGAGTGCAGAGCCTGGAGTAAGCCCCGAGCATCGCCCCGTGTGCACCTACCCTATACACCAAAAAAACAGAACAACTCTAACAGTATAATGTGATCAAAATTATATGCATACGTTCTCTCAAACATCAGTTAACATCATTAACATCATACCCTGTGTAAGGGTGATGTTGAGGGTCTTGGTTGACAAGCGTGGGTTGGAGGTTTGGGGGCTCCTCTGTAGTGTTTCCAGTGCCTCTTCTTTGTGTGTGGCTCACCACAGCGTAATCACTCACCTTGACTGGTCAAATGATGGAAACTGCCTCAGGTTCAGTTCTGGGATCCAGAGTCCAGAGCACAGCTCCCAAGGGCGGAGCACCTGAGGGAGACTGGGCTCAATCCCAGGTACGGAGTGGTCTCCCAGCACCGCCGGGAGAAACCCCCCCAGCACTCCCAGGTGTGGCCCAGACCCAGGGGCAAAAAGAGCAGGAACAATTCCAGGAACCTGGACGGGGTGCACAGAGTACAGTGGGTAGGGCACTTACCTTGTACACAGCTACGACCCTGGGAGAGGGCACTGCTGCCCCCCGCCCCCAGCTGGCCTTCACATCCAAGGCACCACGGAACACCTCACGCATCCGCTCTGGCGCCTGGGGGGAGGGGCACCAAGACCTGGGTCCAGTGCTGCCTCCAATGCCCGCTCGCACCCAGTGCTCTAGCCGAATAGCGGGTGAATGGCGCATTCTGGGATTCTGCACATCCTGGGATTCAGCACCCCTGGTCTCCGGGAGAGGCGAGAGCACCAGCAGAGACAGGCGGCAAGTGCTGGAGCAGTTAGTGCTGCCGTGGGCCCAGCTTCCCCTCTGCAAGCCTGAGTGTTCCCCTGAGGGACACACGAGTACTGGACACCACCCAGCCCTGCCCAGCCAGGGACCAACCCTTTCCTCAGTTCACAGCCATTCCTGGTCTGGCGTTTCCATGGAGAGGGCAAGCACCACAGCCCACTTTGCAAAGACCCGCTGGCTGATTTCCGTATCCTGGAGTCTACCTCTTGCTTGTCTGCTGAAGGCCAATATGTTGGTGCCTAGCATGGTTATAGGACAAGTCCTCGAAGACTGACCCACAAAAGGGCAGGACCCTGGACCCCATGACAATAGGTGAGGTACTAACTCAGGAGTCCGACTGACCTGGAAAAGATGAACATTTCTTCCCTCTCCTCTCTTGGCCTCAGTCTACATTCTAGTATGACAAAGAAGCAGTCTTCCCTTTCCCACAGATCCCAGACCCAGCTTGGCTTTGAAATGCAGACATTCTCACATCCCCCTTATCACCCCAGGTGCGAGGGGCTGTAACCCATGGCTAGGAAACACTCAGCCTTGCATTCGTCTCCCAGGTTGTAACCACTTGACTTGCAGACACGACAGAACAATGTATGCCTTGATGCCTTGATGTTCTTCCTGTAACTCCTTTTTCTTTGATTAATGACTTCACGATATTGAGCTCATTTGAGGTGTATACAGTAGGATAATAAATAAAAAGAGGCCACGGATGCTCTTTCTTTGTCACAGGGCCAGAGCAAGCTCATGATCCTCAGCAATTTCCAATTCCTCTTGTGTTCCTTGTCCTGGCGCTTCCGACTGAAAGAATATTCACACAACACCCATATGCACCAAAAGTGAAGTCGGAAATAACGAACACAAACAAAAAAGGTCAGCGGTAGGAAGAGGACAAAGTGGGCTGGCTGTGCATTTGGTGTAGCATCAGGGGTGAGTGTCAGAAGAATAGTGCATTAAGCAAAGGAATGCATTTCTGTTTTTGTTTTGAGAACACAGGCAATAAATATCACACTGACAGAATCAGGTTTTGTTATTCAATGATACTATTTCCGTGTTTGTTTTTAGGTCACAGCCCACAATGTTCAGGGTATAACTCTTGTTTCTGTGCTCAGGATTACTCCTGGCATTGCTAAGGAACCCAGGTCTGCCAAATGCAAGGTGAGTGCCTTAACCTCTGTCCTATCTCTGCCATCCCATTTCACTGGATGGATGAGTAGAACATCATGCATCTGTGAGCATAGTCAAAATTACAGGACTGAGGCTGCAGGGAGGCTGGTGAGGTACTACAGCTGGCGAGATGCTTGCCTTGCATGAAACCCCACATGTGGTCCCTTGGGCCTGTGGGGAGTGATCCCTGAGCACAGAGGCCTATGCCCTGAATACAGCTGGGTGTGCCAAACCTAAAACAAAACACACACCCCTGAGGTTGCCAAGCTGTAGGGTGCAGTGGCTGCAGGAAGAGGATGCTCTCACCTTGTGTGCTCTTTTCCTCTCGCCATACACAGACCCAAGTGGAGAGTACTTGGGCACCTTGGTGGTGGTGGCATGTGGTAAATCCATACAGGTAAAGCACACACGGTGGCTGGAGAGTTAGTGCAATGGGTGGCAGGGTGTTTGCCCTGCACATAGCTGGGCTCAATCTCTGGCATCCCGTGTGGTCCCCCAGGAATGATCCCTGAGTACTGAGACAAGAGTAAACCCTGAGCATAGCAGGGTGTGGCTCTAAAATGAACAAAACAGAACAAAAAAGCATACAATATATGGCTGGAGAAAGCACAGCAGCTAAGGCACTTCACTGTATGAGGCTAGTAGCTCCAATTGGATTCTAGCACCTCATCTGCTCCCCAGAACCCACCAGAAGTGATCCCTGAGCACAGAGTCAGGAGTAAGCCCTAAGTATTGCCAAAAAAAAAATTCACTGTCCACCTCCCAAAATTTTTCAAAACCATGTATCTACTCTTGTGTAACTTAACTGTTACCTAAACTACAGTAAAAGTTTTGTCTTTGGGCCACACCTAGTGGTACTCAAGGCTTATTCCTGACATTGTGCTCAGGATCACTAGTGGGAGGGTTAGCAGGACCATATGGCATCTGGGATTCAACCCAAGTTGATTGTAAAAATTGCAAGTGCCTTAACCCTCTGTACTCTCTGGCTCATTAATTTTTATTGAACTATCATTGCTTACACCAATATTTGTTATTTTGTAGTTGCAGAGCAATGCACCAATCTTTTCACCAGTGACTCCAGTTCCCTCCACCATTTTCTCACTGTCCCTTCCCTCTCCCACCTACCCCCTCAGTTCCAGGTTCCACTGATCATGTCTCAGGGTTTGTTTCTATTGGAGATTGTCTGGTCCCTTTCTTTGTTTCTTTATACACTGTGGAAAGATCCTACTGGTGTGGGTGGGAGTGAGATTAGATTGGAAGATAACACAACTCAATGCAATACCTGAGAAGCTCGCCAAGGGCTCTAAAGACTAAACAGATTTCACATGAAAGTTGCGGCATGCACGTGAGTGACTTTAGTCCTATCATGTGGCAATATAGACACTATGGGTTCTTCTATCCTGTGTGGGTTGAGGAACATGCTGTCCTTAGCTGGCCAGTGTGGACTAGAGCGGCAAGTCTTGTTGAGGTGGAGGAAGGCATAAAAGCTTTGGAGGGGTTTGCACACCATCTCCAAACACTTCTTGTTGACACTAAGCACCTTGGCCTGGTTCAAAACCCTGTTAAGTGTTGGTTGTGCGTGAATGAACGATCCAAAGGCAGCTGATGTTTGGATCAGCTTCCCGTGTTCCCTTCCTCCTGAGCACACAGCACTCATTCTCATGCTACAATTCCTAGCTATGTTTCGGTGGCCTGGGACACTGATTCTCCTTCCAGAGCTTGAAACTGGGCCAGAGAAAGAGACAGTTTGTCCTCAGTTTACCCTTCCCCTTAAAGCCTAACCTTTGTTTGGGATTGTAGAAAAGATGCAGTGTGCCTCAGGACCAGCCATGATGGGATTTTGCTGTTCACTGTAGTGCCGGCACTCACTAGCCTGGCACTCACCTTCCTGCAAACATAAGTTTCCCTTTACAACTTCCCCCTTTTTTAAAAAAAAAACAAACAACCTTTATTTTGGGTTTTTAGATCAAACCTGGCAATGCTCAGGAGTTATTCCTGGCTCTGCATCCAGGAATTGCTCCTAGCAGTGCTCAGGGAACCATATGGGATGCCAGGGATCGAATCCGGGATGGCTATGTGCAAGGCAAACCCCCTACCTGCTGTACTATTGCTCTGGCCTGTAACAACCCCTTCTCAAGGCTGTGCAGACAACATAGTTGCTTCGGGGACGTGAGTACACCTTCTTCCAACTTGTTGGCTTGTTACCAATAAGGCTCTTTCTCCACATCACCATATCTTTTTTGATATGGTTACATGCAGGATTCATCTTTGTTTTAAGCTCATTCTGCCCAAAGTCAAGTTTCCCCTTGTTCTTTAAGAGCAACCACGGAATAGTATCATCAGCTCCCTGGAAGCAAGTTTTCCAGTGGTGTATTTTATGAATGTAGCTGTGTAAAGGATGGAAACCAATCCAAGACTCTAATAATCCCTACAAACTTTGGGATTTTTTTTGTGTGTGATTTTTTTTTAATCATTGAATCACCGTGAGATAAAGTTACAGACTTACAAATTTTCGTGCTTGGGTTTCAGTCACACAATGCTCAAATACCCATCCCTCCACCAGTGCCCATTTTCCACCACCAATGGTCCCAACATCCCTCCTACCACCCCCACTTTGGGATCATTTTTAACTCATTGTTCATAACTCATTGTTCATAACTAGCCATACAAAATAAATTATTTAGGATGTGCCTTTGGGGCAGGCTTGGGGGTGGTGGGAAAATTCAAAATAATGGTGTATTATGGTGGTGGGACTGGTGTTGGAATATTGAATGTAATAAATTATTGTGAACACTATCAAAATAAAATTTAAAATATCCCAATAAACAGAAAGTCTCAGCAGGTTTTGGTTCCCTTGAGACAAGGGCTGAGATGAACAGAATGCTAACAGAACACCCACCCTACGAGGAAGGTAACATGAACAAAGGGAAATACATGTCAGCAATATTTCTAGCAATGCCGCTTTTCACAAGCAGCCATCAGCCTGACTCCCAGGGCTAACCCTCGTAGACATCTTTTGTATAAAGCTGAATGAAACACAAAGTTTGATCTTTTGCCCTGGAGAAAAGCCCTATTTGCCTCTTCTGTGGAAACATTCTATTTCCCTAAAAATCATTTTTTTATACCTGCAATTCTCTCAGTGAATTTTTCAAACTCAGGTACCCTCTCATCAGTCCCAAATTTCTGGCTAGGAATGACAAGATCTTTTGGATTATTCCTCAGATCTACAAGTCATGAAGACACTTATTTCTTTGCCATCTGAAGTGTTTTGGGGGAAGAGGGTTTGGAGGGAACGGGACTCCCAAGCAGTGCTCAGTGGGCCTGGCGTCACTCTGGTGGTACTTGGCCTAGCTGTAAAGGCCTGTGTGCTTAATGCTCGGGTCCTGCCAATGCGGTGCTCAGGGGACCAGACAGTGCTGGGGATCAAACTTGGGCTTCCGCATGCAGAGCTTCTGCTCTAGCTCGCTGAGCCATTTCTCCATGTGAGGTTTTTATTTTTAGAGATATCAACAATGTTTTAACTTATTTCAATCTTATTTCCTTCCAAGGCCTGTGAGTGTTCATGGTGATAATAACAGTCAAGTATAGATGCTCCAGAAGTGAAAGCCTGGGGTTGGAGTGATAGTACAGTGGGTAGGGCGTTTGCCTTGAACGCGGCCGACGCGGGTTCGATTCCCAGCATCCCATATGGTCCCCTGAGCACCACCAGGAGTAATTCCTGAGTGCATGAGCCAGGAGTAACCCCTGTGTATCGCCGGGTGTGACCCAAAAAGCAGAAGTGAGAGCCTGTGAGAGCTTCACAGACATGAACAGTTGGACATGTGCTGTTCAACATGTGTACAATCTCTGTGCACTGGGGGTGTAGGAGTTTGTACCCTGAATCAGCATTCTAATTGACCTCTTGGTAGTTTGTAATGACTAACTGCCCCAGCCCAGCTGTGATTATTTAATGCAGCCATTCTCTAACCACCAGGCCCCAGGCTGGCACTGGCCCACAGGGACAGGAAGTCTGAAGAATGCTGAACTAGTCCCTGCTTCCCTCTCAATCCCCAAATACATATGGAAACTGGAAGAAACTTGCAGTGGAAAATCCAAACTTTATCCACCTGCATTCGACTTTATTTAGAATCTTCTCTGAATTGAACCTGTGCTATGAAATCAGTGTCAGCTCTTTTGAGGAAGGTTTCCAGGATTTTCAATGCAGACATGGCTGTAACCATCTCTGGGAACTGAAACCATGTGGAATCCTGTCCTAGTACAGAGAACTGCAAAGTCTAGCTTTGCACTTTGGCATCCATGTAGTTCTCGCCTGAGGCAAGGATCAAGGATCAAATAAGTCCTCTTATGCTAACAACTTCCTCCTGTGACACAATCAATAATCTCAAGAGCAAGTGTGAGGCCTGAGGAAGGAACTGGCAAGAATATTGGATTAATGTTTTAACAGATGTTAAGACAGATAACTTCCCTTGTCTTTTTTTTTTTTCTCAATAGGTATCTCCAAACCAATCAGATCACCTATATTGTGGAATATATCTCGATATATTTTGGGTGTCCCATACCCATCTGTGCTCAGGGATTTCTGGTTAGTGCTCAAAGATCACTCCTGGCAGGGCTCGAGGGACCATCTGTGGTGCTAGGTCTCACACCCAGGTAGGCAGTGTGCAAGGCAAGTGTCCTACCCACTGTAATATCTACCCCCAAGTATGTTTTTCACCTTAGCTGAGGGGTTATTGACATCCAATCAACTATAAAATATACAACTTTCTAAGTTTTTACATATATACACATATATATGTATACCCATAATATAACCATGATGTTGCATTCCACTGCTGCCCCGAGGATCAAGAAAGTACGAGGTGATGTGAGGAAAATGGCAATTTTGGGGTTTTGTCTGAGGGTCACACCCAGTGGTATTCAGGCTCAATCCTTCTGTGTTTCAGGGGTCACATCTGGAGGTGCTCAGACCAGTGCCAGAGACTGAACCGGCACTGGCCAGGTGCAAGAACACCTCATCACGGGCGTTCTTTTTTTTTTACTTAGAGAATACTTTATTAGTATCTGTAATCAAACCCACGTAGATAAGACCTTACATATTTAATACAGTACATTAGCCCTGTACAAATGGAAAGAGAGAGATAGATGCTCCTGATTTCTAGACCAATATGGCTATAAATTTCTGTGCAATGCCAACCCAACACGGCAGAACTTTTTCCAAAGTTGACGGCACAGCTAAAGTTTCCAAAAAATCAAATTATATATATATGTATATGTTTATGTAAAAAAGACCAGTAGCAGGAAGTCATGGATCAATTGCGGCAGCAGCATTTCCAAGTTCTGCAGTGATCTGAACAAATTAGAGACATCAGCACACTCCATTTAAAAAGAAAAAAATAAAGGTAAAAAACAAAACTCCAGGGGCTGGAGTGATAGCACAGCGGGTAGGGCGTTTGCCTTGCACGCGGCCGACCCGGGTTCGAATCCCAGCATCCCATATGGTCCCCTGAGCACCGCCAGGGGTAATTCCTGAGTGCATGAGCCAGGAATGATCCCTGTGCATTGCCGGGTGTGACCCAAAAAGCAAAAAAAAAAAAAAAAAAAAAAAACAAAACTCCAGAAAACAGCAAAGTTCTGTCACTGTGGTGGTACCTGGCATTTTTTTTTTTTTTTTGGTATATCAGCTTCTTGATCATCATCTGCAAAGAAAACATTCTACAATAACGTCATTATGAAGAGCTTTGATGACACAGGTGATTCGCAGGCCCAGGGGCACTCCCGTACGGAGGCGGACAGCCCGGCCCCACAGCTAGATTAGCGGCTACAATTCAAAGGCATTATTGGAGACTTGATTCTACACGCCCAGCAGAGGCCCAAAGGCCTGGTGGGGACACGCTTCCCAGACAGGGCCTCTCCCCACGTGGCTCATGGGCATTCTTTTTTTTTTTTTTATTAATTAATTTATTTTTAATCAGTGAATCACCGTGAGGGCACATTTACAGATTTATACACTTTTGTGCTTATGCTTCCCTCATACAAAGTTCGGGAACCCATCCCTTCACCAGTGCCCATTCTCCACCACCAGTAAACCCAGCATCCCTCCCACCCTCCCCAATCCCATCTCCCCCCACCCCACCCTGCCACTGTGGCAGGGCATTCCCTTCTGTTCTCTCTAATTAGCTGTTATGGTTTGCAATAAAGGTGTTGAGTGGCCACTGTGCTTAGTCTCTAGCCCTCATTCAGCCCGCAACTCCCTTCCCCCACATGGCCTTCGACTACATTATAGTTGGTGATCCCTTCTCTAAGTTGTCATGGGCGTTCTTTTGAAATCCTGTTTCAGCCCAATCTACCATCTTTCCTACTTGTGGGGAGAGTTGAAAGTGTTTATCCCAGTGGACTATACCAAGGAGCATAAATGGAACTTGTTTTCTGGTGATTCAAATAGGGCTGGCAGTGAATTCAGGTGCTACAGGCTTTCAGAATTAAACCTTTTTTTCTATTAGCAGATAATCTACACCTGTATATTAGGCAGCTGTTACCCACAGACATAAACAAAGTTCATTTGTGAAGGATAATTTTGTTTTTGTTTTTTCTTTGCTTTTTGGGTCACACCTGGCGATGCTCAGGGGTTACTCTTGGCTCTGTACTCAGGAATTACTCCTGGTGGTGCTCAGGGGACCATATGGGATGCTGAGAATTGAACTCGGGTTGGCTGCGTGCAAGGCAAACGCCCTACCCACTGTGCTGTGCTATCACTCCAGCCATGGCTGGTGATTTTTTTTTGTAACAGAAAAAGGTCCCTCGGGCTGTGGGACTAGCTTTGGTGATAACAGAGCCTTTCCATTTCAGAATTCTTCTGATTCTTTTTGTTTTGGGGGTCAGTCTCAGTGGTACTCCTGCACACAGTGCTTGTGCCAGCCATCTCCCTGGCCCGAGGACTGTCCCCGTTCTAATGTGGCTCAGGGTCACTGCCATGCAGAGACCAAGGCTTCCCCAAGCTGAACTCAGATCCAGGGCAGGGATGGGGTGGGCTCATGTAACCAAGATCCTAAGCCAAAGGGCTCACAGTCCCTTGGAAACCTAAATGATGTGCAGAGACCCAGTGGGAAGCACTGCCGAATCCAGACTCAGGATGACGCCTTGGGACAAGGAAACCGCCATGTACGTCAACATCCAATCAGCATCCAGGACAGCTGGCCCACATGACTGTTTTATTGAATGTCATGAATGCAATCAATATTGTACAGAAATGGATACAGTCCTGCCCAAGTGGCATGTGGTTCACAGTGAATTGTGAAAGTTTGGAGAGGTTAGCATGTTTTTATTAATGCTTTTCATAGATTTCTGAAAAACATTTTTAGTATCGAGTTTTTTAAAAATACATTTGATCAGAAGGCAAAACTAAAATTCTGTTTATTAAATAAGTTATACAAGAGTTTTAAAATAATGGGTTCATGTCCCATTGTCAATGAGAACAGAACCTGAAATTTTGTTTTTGAAGTTAACTACTTCCTGGGGCTATGGGAGGTAGAATAATTATGAAAAAGGGAACATTTCAATCTCTGTGTATCACAAAGGCCTGTGTATTGATTATTCTTTAAGCCCCAAAAAGTATTTCTCTTCAGAATTGGATGCACACATATTGCCCTTTTTGAGAAATATACAATTGAACATCTCTCTCATTCTCCCCCATCAAGGTCAGTGAAATCACACCTGCCGTCACAGACAGCGAAGCCAGTGGTGAATTAATGTGAGCAGAAGTTAGAATCAGTAAGAAAAAAAAAATCTATCCTGAAAAACATTCAAATATGCAGGTAAAAGAGAAAAACTAGTAATGTGAACTGTTGAATGATTAGCCACAAACACGTACTGGTTTCCACACCCACAGAGCCCCGGCTTCCTTCGGGGGAGGCTGCTCAGCGTGTCACTGCCCGTCCCCTGCCCCAAATGTCAAAGTGAAATGGAACTCAGCAAACTCTAGGTGATTTCTGTACTTGACATATGTAAGAATGATCAACTGCTAGAGCAAAAAGAGCCTGTGAATTGTAAACATTCTGAGAAAGACAAGTTCCTGCTCAGAGGGAACCTGCCCCGAGTCTTAAGTCTTCAGAGAGCGGAGGGCTGGGCGGGCCGCACACTGCCGTCTGCAGAACAGCGAGCTCGCTGCAGGTGGGGTGTGCGCCAGGCTCACCATCCAATACAAGGGTCTGGGCAATCCCGCAGGTGAGTTTCAAAGTGACCTTTGGTAACATCCATCAAGGTGGTGAACACAGTCAGCTGAAAGGAAAATTAATTGTATGGATGTTTACAATTCTTTGATGCCTCTACTTGCTGAACTTATTACTCAATTATAGATCATTAACAAGTATGATATGTGGATACAAATAATTGACAAAAGATAATAATAAACAACAGCCTCCAACAGAATCATTACTCCAGGTCAGGCACATAAAGAAGCTTGAGAGAGTCTTGCCAGGTTTTCAGTAAGTTTTGTTTTGTTTGGGGGCCACAGGCGGTGGTGCTCGGGGCTCAGGGACCACTGCTTGAGGGACTCAAGGGTCCATATCTGATGCTGGGTATTGAATCTGGGTCATCAGTCTACCAGACAAGTGCCCTGCAGTATATTCTTGAGCAGAATACCGCTCTGCCCACCAAGCTCAAAGGCTGATACTATAATCTTCTGTAGTGCATAATCTGAATCATATAAAGTGTGATGGGGTACCATAGGGATACACAGCTTAGCTTTACCACCCTTATCCTTCAAGTGAGCAAACAGGGAGATGTGCAGATTCACACAGGAAGATACACAGAATCTGAAAGTGACCAGGGGCTTGCATAACGATGGCAGGGTCAGAGGGCTGAAGAACAGCTTCCTGTAGGACCAGGCTTGGGGCCAGTCGCTAAGAGGCAATAGCAAGAAATTGTTCTTGCAAAGGTAACACAGAGAAACTTATTTTTTTTGGGGGGAGGGGACTGGGAGAAATGGGAAAATAAAGGGTGAGAATGAACAAACTGGGGCTGGAGAGATAATACAGTGGGTTGTATGTGGCCGACCCAGGTTGGGTCCCCAGCACTCTCGATGGTCCCCTAGCCTACCAGGAGTGATCCCTGGGCCCTGAGCATCACCTGTGTGGCCTAAAAACCAAAATGAGGGGGCCGGAGCGATAGCACAGCGGGTAGGGCGTTTGCCTTGCACGCGGCCGACCCGGATTCGATCCCCGGCATCCCATATGGTCCCCCAAGCACTGCCAGGAGTAATTCCTGAGTGCAAAGCCAGGAGTAACCCCTGAGCATCGATGGGTGTGACCCAAAAAGAAAAAAAAAAACCAAAATGAAAAGGGAAAAAAATGAACAAACAGCAGATCAAGGTAAGCATATCCGGAATACATGGGATGGGGGGTTATTAGCATATTGGATGATGAGAAACATTTTGCATTTTTAAAGCTCCTACACAGAAAAGCAAAAGAGTGTAATAAAGCTGAAGAGGAACCCTAAACCCCCAAACACTAAGCTCTGCTTGTAAAGACATTTTAGGCTTAGCTGAGTTTTAAGTTAGTTGCAGTGTATTGCATGAGACTGACAGAGGTACCAAGAGTAAAACACCATGGACGTAGAACTAAAATCAGAAACAATATTCTGACCAATCTGGACATCAAACCAGAGTGATCAATGTCTTCATCACAGCCCAAGTGCCACAGCCTCAGTGATACAAAGTGACCTTAGAAGCCAGGCGTCAGCGAAACATGACTTGGGATTCTAGCCCTGACTGATCAAAGAGAGCAGAAACAGATGAAAACATAGGACCAATTCCTTCCCCTAAAATTAATGGGAAATATATGTAAATATGTATATTTTTAAATACCTTGTTGAGGACAGGTTTTGTTGACAGGACATCATATAAGGTTGCAAGTGATATATTCTAAAATAAAAGAATAGTATTATTCCATGAATAACAGATGTCAGCAGCTTTACTATGAACAGAAATGATTGCTAGAAACCAAGGCATTCTTCAACCAATTTCCCTACAAGTTCACTAAAAATAACTACATTAGACCTACTATTAGAAGCAGCAGTAAACACTCTAATGTTTCACTTTCTTAAGTTCTCTCTCATCTCCTCTGTAAATTCTTGTCTGTCTGTGATTCCATTTAATTTTACTGAATCACCATGAGATAGTTACAAGCTTTCATGTTTGGGTTACAATCACACAATGATCAAACACCCATCCCTCCACCAGTGCACATTCCCCACCACCAATATCCCCAGTATACCCCCTTTTTCCCACCCTCCCCGCAGACAATATTCCCCATACTCTCTCTCTTCCTTTGCGCCTTATGGCTTGCAGCACAGACACTGAGAGGTCATCATGTTTGGTCCATTATTTCCTTTTGGCATACATCGCCCATCCTGACTGATTCTTCCAGCCATCATTTTCTTAGTGATCCCTTCTCTATTCCATCTGCCTTTTCCCCTTTGATCATGAAGCAGGCTCCCAGCTATGGGGCAATCATCCTGGCCCTTGTATCTACTGTCCTTGGGTGTCAGCCTCATGTAATGTTATTCTATGTTCACAAATGAGTGCAGTCCTTCTATGTCTGTCCCTCTCTTCCTGACTCATTTCACTTAGCATGATACTCTCCATGTCTATGTGATTCCACTTCATAGTGATCGGTGTCCCACAATAGAATAAGAAAGTACAAGGGCCAGAGGGAGCTCAACAAGCTGAGCACACACTCTGCATGAAGGAGCACGCTTCCGCCCCCCCGCCCCACACTGCATGGTCCCCTGCATAGCTAGGAGCAAGCCCTTCACGCCACCTGCCCCACCAAACATACACACACACACACACACACACACACACACACACACACACACACACACCAACACAGAGCAGAGTAGCCCAGTAGACCCCGGCATTGCTGGGTGCCACTCAAATAATCCCTGACTAAAAGGAAGTACAGCAAAATTTTTGCTGTTTAACTGTGTATCTGGGCCACAGCCAGCAGTAGTCAGGGGTTACTCATGTGGTGCCTGGGACTAACCCTGGGTCTCTCACTTGCAAGACAATCACGTCAGCACACTGAGCTCGTCTCCAAATTTTGCTCTTTAAAAACAAAACATAAACTTAGGGGAACTGTCTAATATAATAAGTAATATGAGCATTATAAATTCTTTAAAAGTCAAAGAGATACACCAGAATTAAGATATTCTCTAATGCACTCCCATTACTTTCTACACAAGACACTCTGAGTCTATACATACAGTGAATCTATATGTGTATAGACTCACAGTGTCTTGTATGTGTATCTATACATATATTGTGTGTCTATACAAGATACTCTGAGTCTATACAAGACACTGTGAATCTATATACAAACTGTGAGTCTACACAGACTCTGTGAGTCTATACAAGACACTGTGAGTCTATACACACGCTCTGAGTCAATATACACACCGTGACTCTATACACATACTGTGAGTCTATATAAGAAACTGTGAGTTTATACAGAAACTGGCAGTCTATATAAGACACTGTGAGTCTATACAGAAACTGAGTGTACCTCTTGGGTTGTCCGGTTTAGACAGTTCTTTGCAGGTGTCCTGCGATCATCAAGGAAGAAGGGATTTTTCCAACGGTCGTAATTTGTTTGTACTACATACCACCTACCCAGCTTGGGGTCTAGTCTAGATTCAAAGAGAGAAATTATATTAGGCCTCATGCCTCCCACTAGCACAACTGTCAGTCTATAGCATCTACTAGCTGTACTTACTCATATACATCCAGAGACTGTTTTCTGCCACGTGTAATCACACATCCTTCCCCAGACTTATTGCCTCCCAGGATAAAGTATGCTGGGGCCAGTATTTTGGTTTTGGTCAATATATTCTTGGCTTCTTCATAACTAGACAGAAACATCCAAAGAGAAAAAAAGAGTTTTAGCTCATTTGGAGTGGAAAATTTTAACTGTTTTGAAAACTAAGGGAAAGTTAAGTCCTCAAGGACTCAGGTTTGGGTTTGTTCTGTTTGTTTTGGGGCTGTGCTCGTCTTGTGGCCACACTTTGTACCCAGGGCTTACTTCTAGCTCTGATCTCACAACTGGGTGACCGTACATGGTACCTGATTGAGCCCAGGTCAGTGGCATGCAAGGCAAGTGACTTACCTACTGTACTATTTGAGGGGTGGGCAGGTTCTTATTTGAGAAATAGTTTAAAAAAATACTTTTCTTCAAGGGACAGACATAGAATGACTGCACTCATTTTTGGGATATAAAATAACAATATGAGACTGATACCCAAGGGCAGTAGACACAAAAACCAAGAATTCTGCTCCAGAGTTGGAAGCCTGTCTCATGAGCTGGGGGAGAAGGCAGCTGGAATAGAGAAGGGATCACTAAGTCAATGATGTTTGGAGGAATCGTTTGGGATGGGAGATGTGTGCTGAAAGTAGATAAAGAACCACATGTGATAGTTTCTCAGTATCTATATTGCAAACCATAATGCCCAAAAGGAAAGAGAGATTATAGGGGAGACTGTCTGTCATCTGTCATAGACGTGGGGGGGGGTGTGATATTGGTGGGGCGGATACTGGGGACATTGATAATGGAGAATGTGCACTGGTGGAGGGATGGGTGTTCAATCACTGTATGACTGAAACTCAAACGTGAAAGTTTTGTAACTATATCTCATGGCGATTCAACTGAAAAAAAAAAAACACCTCCCAAAAAAAACCACCCCAAAAAACACCTTTTCTTGGTTTTGTGCCACATTCAGCATTACTCAGGGATACTTCTACCTGGTTTGTAGGGGACCGCTCTGTGCAGTGGATCGAACCTGCCAAGCTGTCTCCCCAGCCCCAGAGCATAATTCCTCGAAAGGATCATGAGAAACAGCTCAGGGAGGGGTCATCTCAGACTAGACTCTCTGAGATGGGAACTTGAAATCTAAAATGTCCCTCAAAACGTGAAAATTGGGGATACTAAACACTAAAGTGGATTTTCAAATATGACAACTAAATCTCATTCCCTGAAAACTAGCTAGTGGGATGCACATAGACAAAACAAAGAATAAAAATTACTTGGTCAAGGTGCTCAATATCACTAATCAAGGAAATGGCAAATAAAGAAGACAATGAGATATCATTTCACACATGCTAAATGGTCCTTATAAAAAAATTCAAGAGAGGGCCAAAGAGATTGTATAGGGTGTAAGATGCTTTGCCTTGGCCAACCCTGATTTGAGTCCCTGGCACCATAAATGATCCTCTGAGGACCATAAGGGGTGACTTCTGAGCACAAAGCCAAGACTAGCTCCTGAGCACTTGAAGGGTATGACTCCCCCATTCAAAAATTAATTTTTAAAAGCTTATTAAAAACTTAAAGTAAAAACAAGTGTTGGCAAAAATGCAGAAAAAGGAGAACTCTGTACATTGCTGATGGAGCTATAGAATGGTGAGAAAATCAATGTGGAAGTGTCTCAAGAAATTAAAAACAGAACAACCATATGAAGCAACAATTACACTTATACAAAACAAAATGAAAGCAGGAACAGGAAAAGATACCTGCATTCCAAAATTTACTGAAGCCTATTTATAACAGCCAATACATGGAAATAATGTATCCATTAATAGATGAATAGATAAGGAAAGTGTGGCACACAGGAATATTACTCAGCCACAAACAGGAATGAAATTTTGCCATTTGCAACAACATGGATACACCTAAAGTGCACTGTGCTAAGTGGAATAAGTCAAATAAGGACAAATACTGTATGGTCTCACTAATAGGTGATATTTAAAAACAAAACCAAACTCCCAGCACACACACACACACACACACACAGAAGTGGAGGGTTAGATGAGTGAGTAAAATAGTGAAGAGGATATAAGGGTACAAACTTCCTGTCATTGGGACATAACATGCAGTATGAAAATCGTGAATATAACTGTTTATACAATTGAAAAGTTCCTCAGAGGAAAAAAATGTTGCCAAGAGAAAAAACTTTACAAGTTCTCCTAAGAGGACTGGAGAGATAGTCTGGGGGTTAACTTGCATGCCTTGTATGCTGCTGGCCCCAGTTTGAAACTTGGCACCACAGGATCACAGAACACGGGGGGGGAGGGGGGCCGAGGAGAAGGCGGGGGTGCCCCCTGAACATCACTGTAGGACTCAAGCAGTAACATGTCCTCACATAGCTGAGACTCACGAGAGGGACTCCAGACCTGCTGAGCACTACTTGCCCCACCTCCCCTCAAAAGTTGTCATAAGAAAAAATTTGTCATCTGTGGTGAAAAGGAAACAAAACAAGGGTATAGCAATATCAAGGAATCACAAACTCTAGGGACTCAAGTACAGAACTGACAGCACAGATTAGGATGAGAGTGGGCAGGTTTAAGGAGACACAGGGGCATGGGCGGGGAGGGGGGGTGGCTGGGACACTTTGGTGGTGATAAAGTGGGGCAACTAGTACACCAAGACCATAAATGTCAACACCACTGTAAACACAACCTAAGCTATAATTTTTTGGGGGTGGCCACACCCACTGGCATACAGGGCTTATTCCTGGCTCTGTACTCCAGGATCATTTCTGGCAGGGCTTGGGAACCACATGGGGTGCTGAGTATTAAATCCAGGTCAGCCACATGCAAAGTAAGCAGCCTACCCAACTATAGCTCAGGTCCCAATTTCTGTAAAAATTGTAATTGTGTGTTACACACAGAATAGATATTAAGTGGATTCACTGTGGCAATCTTTTTTTTTTCTTTCTGGGTCACACCCAGTGATACTCAGGGGTTACTCCTGGCTCAGCACTCAGGAATTATTCCTGGCAGTGCTTGGGGATATGGGATGTTGGGAATTGAAGCCGGGTTGCCCGCGTTCAAGGCAAATGCCTTACCCGCTGTGCTATCTCTCCAGCCCTGGCAATCATTTTGTAATGCATAAAAATACTGTCTACCTAAAATCATGCTGTTTACCTAAAACTAACATAATGGAACAGTTTTATTGAAAAAAAAACATGTTATACTTGAGAAGAAGGCAACCAGTTTACCTTGTACTGTTTTCCAGAACTGATCTAGTAATAAACCCGATCCACATGGCATCTTTCTTTCCCAGCATCCACTCAAGGATACCTGCAAGAGAGCACACAAAGCGTCAAGGCCATGAGAAAGGCTGGACAACCAAGCTGCAAGGGGTGAGTCTAGCACTCTTCTCGAAACATCGCTCAAAGACCCGCTTCATGGAAACACTCTCTACTCACCCATGTAACCGCCACTCGGACTGAAACGTTCATTTAGCGTGAGACTAAACAGTCCCTGTGGGGGGAAACATGATGTCAGAAACTTCAAGCTCCTGATTGGGGCCCTCACTGGCGGTTGGAGGGGCACATCAAGGCCTTGAATTGAGCAATATGAACTAAGCAAAGATAAGCCCAAACTAGCACAATATCACTTCTATTAACAGGTTTGGTTTTTTTTTCCCCCGAAGTTCAAAGCATTTTTGCACTGAGTGTGTGAGATAAGTAGGTAAGATATCAGCCAACCTCTTCTGACAGGGAAACTCAAGTGCAGACAATTAATGCCTAACTTGCCTGAGTGGCAGACCAGGGTAAGATCCCAGATTCCGACTCCCAGCCCCTGACACCCAGACACATGCTTTTTCCTCAGAAAAGCTCCATTTCCCTTTTGTTTTCTATCATGCAAACTTATACCTAGGAAGGTAACAAGAAGTGCAAAGGGATGAACTGGGGCTTTAGGTTCCTTTCAGGGGCCCATGCCCGTAGGGTCCACCCTTCTCAGAGTAAAAGGAGGCACAGAGCTACGTGTGAAATGATACAAGAGCAGATTTCTTACTGGTTTGATTCCTGTTAACATGCCCACATAGCCAGCAAAGCTTGAAGCCTTGAAGACAGTTTTATTGTTTCTTTGGAAGTCCAAATTCACTGTTAAAGGTTTTAGTTCCTCAGTTACAACCCAGGAATTATTATTTGTATTCCACCTACAAAAGATAAATTTCAATGATAGTTAAGAACAATGATGATAAAGGTGGCGAGTATGATGATAATGGCCAGGCATTTATACTTGGTGCTATATCTCCTATCCCTAATTATTCAATAAGAACTCTGCAATGTGAATGCTTTTCCCTCCACTTCCCACATGAGAAACTAAGGCTCAGAGCAGCTAGCTGAACTCTTCCAAATGCAATACAGCCTATAACAAACCCCAGAGGCTAATTTAGTTCTCTAATTACAGAGCCCTATTTATTAAAATACATATTTCCCAGAAAGATCAAGAAGACATAAAACAAAAAGCTATTTTGTCTCCTAAGCAATAAACAAGATGTGCATACAGAAGCCTGTAAGCATACTTCACGTTCAAATCACAACGTGCAACTCATTTAACAAATGCTCAAGCTATCTCAAAACTAGGAATTTTTACTTCTGGTCAAATTCTGGGCCTGATTTGAGACTTTTTTCTCATTAATCTACTCTTCTGAGGAAATGACACTCACCCAAGAAATACACCAAAATCCATGTTTCGTGCATGAAGTAGGTGACCTAATTGAAGATAAGAAGAGACAAGTAGGCAGCATTTATGACAGTATCACTGACGCAAAATCACAGCTGCATATGTCGCATCACCGATAAACAGGACTCTTCAATCCAAGAGCAAGAAGTAAACAGCCTTCGCAATTCTGATTTAAGAACTAAGATGCCCTGATTCTGAAATCCTGAGCTTTAATGCAGTCCTGTGACCTTAGTCGGATGCCCCTGTGTCTGAGCTGACGGATAAGATTAGCATCTAGTAGGAGGATCAGCGATGGGTCCACTACGACACGGCGCTACCTGGACACGGCTTTCTTAGCCTTGGTGACTTTCCAACATGCTTCTCTTTAGAGACTGTCTGTCTACCACTGTGCTGCTCAAGGTTGGTGCTGCAGACTTTCTAGCCAGAGTGAATCGGGGCAAACCAGCCCGTGCCGTGGCTCTGGGGGCAGCCAGGAACACCAGGGGAAAGCAAGGCTACACGAGGGCTGTGGGTGGGAGAGGAAAGCGTGTCCCGGGCTTCAAGGAAACGCTGGCCTCATTATGTATCTGCAGTAAAGTCAAAGTAAATGCGTATAACTAAAATTCTACGAGGGAGGTAATAATGTTGGTAGCCTAAATACTCCACATTTTCTTACAAGCCTATTACACTCCAATAGGCTTTACTGTAGCCTTAAAGAATTTTAAATTTACTTTTTTGTTTGTTTGTTTTTTGGGGGGACCACACCCAGCGATGCTCAGGGGTTACTCTTAGTTCATGAGAGATTCTTAAGAATCTCTCCTGGTGGTGCCCGGGGACTATATGTGATGCCGGGATTGAACCTGCGGCTGCTGCATATTAGGCAAGCACCCTACCTGCCGAGCTATCTCTCTGGCCCTTAAATTTACTTTTGACAACTTGCCAAGACCTACAAAGCTCTACCTACACAGAAATTTCATAAAAGCTTAGGTTTTACTACTTCTAGTCCCGTTTATTTAGATTTTCCCCTTATTTTGTACTTTGTACAGCACACCATGCTTGGCATATATTTACCTTTTTTGTCTTCTGTAATTATTGAAGTACAAATGGTAAAAAGTTCATAGAAAATATTGAATGAAATAATCTCTCCTATAAGAAAATACAGAAAAAATTGGTTATTAAACAGGATCTCTGACAATATTGAGAAAAAAATGTTAAAATTAAGGTTTTACTGTGGCTGGAGAGACAGTACAGGGATTCAGGTGACTATCTTGCATGTAGTCAACCCCAGTTCAATCCCTGGCACCACATATGGTTCCCCCACCAAGTGCCAGGAGTGATGCCAAAACTCCACCACACATATACAAAAGAATCTCAAGAAGTGATGAAACTAATCTATGGTGAAAGAAGAATAAGGGAACAAGATAATGTCTCTGAGGGGGATGATAAAGCATGCTGCGTTGCTTAAGTTTGTTGTAACTTGACTGGAGTTGTAATTGCATGCTTGTTATATGCCTACTTATCTAAGCACACCCAGTAGCGCTTGGGGGTAACACCAAGATTAGTGCTTGAGGGACTGTGTGGTGCTGGGGATCAATTCTACACCTGCGTGCAAAGGATGTGCTTCAGCCTTTGAGCTACCTCCCAACAAAACCAAAACAAAACAGAACAGTTCAATGGGTTGAGCATATGCTTTGTATGACAAGAAGTTGAGATTTGATCCCAAGCACTGCAGGGTCCCTTGAGCACTGCCTGGAGTAAGCCCTGAGCAGAGTGGGGAGCCGCTCCTGAGCACTGTGGGGTGTGCCCTGCAAACAGAAACAAGCTATATTAAGCTGAACCTGGGAGACGAATGCATTTTACTGTATGTATATTGAATCACAATAGACAAAGTTTAAAGTGCCATACTATATTGTCGAACAGTTGCAAAATACACTTTACCTAAAGGGACGCCAGTAACAGCTGCGATCCCCCTCATTTCCTCCTCATAAGGGCCAGGAAAGTTGCCAAGCAGACCAGGCTAAAAAACAAATTAGCAATCATTCAACTGTAGGGGTGAGTGTTCTGTTAGATACTATACTGTACTCTATACTATACTGTACTCTTTATAATACATTCAATTTATACTCAGAAGGCCAGGTACAGAGGGTAAGGTGCTTCCCTTGCACATGGCCCACCTCGGTTTGATCCCTGGCACCCCATATAGTACCACAAGCACCTCAAGAATGATTTCCGAGCCCCACTGGTTGTGGAATCCTCCAAAAACATTTCACACTGAGTGCAACTGTATTCTTCACCACACAACTGACCACCTTTTCCTGACCTACCTACACTTATTACCCCTTCTCTTAATGTTAGTACTTAGCTTAGTCTTATAGGCTAATGCTATTCAGTCTAATTCTTTTACTATTTAGACCATTCATTTGTTAAGTTTCTTCAAACATCACATGAGTGAATGTGATAAAAACAAATCGTATGGTGTCTGTCTTTCCCCACTTGACTTAATTCATAAGCATCATATCCTTTACGGCTATCTATATTCACATGGTAGGAGTTTATCTTTCTGTCATTGTTGATGCTTTTGGGGCCACACTCAGCAGGGCTCGGGGACAATCCCCATGGTGGTACCTGGGGGCTGATACCACTGGGCAGTGCTTGGGGGACCATGTGGTGCAGTGCTGGGATGGAACCTGGTGCTCCTGAAGCAAATGCAAAGTTCTTTCCCTGGACCCTAGGATTTCACCTCTGAAAAAAGTGACATATACATAAACTTATAGGGGCTATACTAGAGGTACCTGGCCTGGCAGTGTGCCCTGGTGATTCAATGCTCTTTGACCTATGACCTAGAAATATAGCACTGCTCAGGTTGGTGCTACCGGGTGAGACCAGGGCTACACCCTGCACTGCTCGGGAGCCATTAGGAACCGGGGACTGAGCTTGTTCCATCCCTGTGAGCCCAAAAGTTATGCCATTATTCTCCATTGCTGGTTTGTTCTGTGGTTTTGTTTTCTTGTATTTTTTTCTTTTGCCTATACCACACTGTGCTCAGGGATCACTCCTGTACTATATCTCTCCGGCTCCAAATGTTGGAATTCTTTTTTCAGAAAGACTTTATTGAAAGGGAAGGCTGGGTAGCACCCAGATCATGAGAGGAGTCTCCGTAAGAAGAATTCCCCCCTGCCAGCCCACTCCACCTGCCCACCCCCAACACACACACAACCCCCAAACAGTAGCTTTAATCAAAGTCTCTGAGGCAGGGCAAGTGTTACAATAGGTCTGGAATTGGTAGGTCTGCCGGGCATGTAACCTCCAGGAGATTTCTGACCTTCACAACCGAAGGGGTGCTAGTGGCAACAGTAGGTAGAAGCCGGGGAGGCTACAGACGCTGAGCAGCACACCAGGCGCAGTACTCAGCATACACACCAGAAGACTACCCAACCCCGAATAACCAGCAACGCTGAGTCCAAGACTCTCTGCGAGCGTCTCGGCCTGACCCTGTTGGTCCTTTGTAGCCTGCATCCTGGGGTACAGACTAAAACAGGATAATGAGGATTTCTTAGAGGGCTCTAGAGACCAAACCCTTATACTCTCCAGTGATTCCATCTCAAGTGAAAAAGAGACTGAGAAATGAAGTTTTTCTGGAGACCAGGAGGAAATTTTGATGGTCTGGTAAATGCATAAAAATAAGAAACAGGTGACCAAAGAGAATTTAGTTACAGCCACTGAGAAACTCCATAAAACACAGGATAGGCTAAGTATATCTCTGGTCTGAATTAGAAATATCTCTGGGTGGGGGTGGGGGTGGCGGGAGGGATACTGGGATCATTGATGGTGGAGAATGGGCACTGGTGGAGGGATGGGTACTCGAACATTGTATGACTGAAACTTAAGTAAGAAAGTTTGTAAGTCTGTAACTACCTCATGGGGATTCATTAAAAAATAAATAAATGAATAAATAGACTATGGTGTAAATAAAAAAAAAAGAAAGAAATATCTCTGGGTGGAGGTCAGAGCAAGTTCAACTGTTTGACCCCAATTCAATCCCAGATATCACATGGTCTCCCAAACACCACTGGGAGTAGCCCACCATGCTGCCAGATGTGCTCCCCACCTCAGTCTCTGGGGATCCTCAGATACTTAGACAGAGTGCTTATAAAAATTATTTTTCATAGTGAACTTCCAAAGCTATGTATATAAAAAGGATAAAAGGGAATTCCATACAACTCCAGATGAAATTTGTGCATTTTCCCAGGGCTCTGTAAAACAGACCATACTTCTAAAAAAACCATTAAAAGCTAGCTAACTGCCCAATTTTGCCATGCTGTTTTGTATATTGTTACTAGAATATTACTAAGTCCCAGATCTCTCTGAAGTTTTGACAGAAGTCTAAAATAAAAGCAGATTTATCAATGCTCCTTATAAGCTGTTAAACTGTCCTTTTCCATAAATACAAGTTTTTTCTGAATTATTTATGAGCACCCATTTAAACTATGGGTAGAAACTAGGCCTTTGGTAGTGATTCTAATGTAACATATACAGATGCTGCAGCACGAATCTGTACACCTGAAGATTGTGCAATGCAACGTAAGCCGATGTTACCAAAACAAATAATCAAAATGTATGCTGGGAAAATCTCTTACCAACTTCTGATCTACAATCTCCATTATTTTTCCACTTGGTACAAATGCATTTACTACATTCTTCAGGGAATTCACTATTATTTTTAGCTGTAAAATAAAGAAATAGGACAGCCATTTTAATATAAGGAAGTATTAACATTTAAGATTAATATTGGTATAATCAAAACATTTTGACTTATTCACGTACAGCTAAATCAAATGGTACCGTGTGAAAATAAAAATATAATGCTGGCCAACTTTTATCTTTAACATAGTTTTTGTAACTTTTTTTAGATAAGATGGACTATGTTGAGAGAAAAAAAAGTAAAGACAAAGACAACTAAGATGAAAAAGGAACTAATGTGGAATGACATAATTTTCTCTAACATCAGTGACTGTAAATGTCAGAACAGGACCCAAAGAACATTTGTAAAACATTTGGTGCAGTTTCATTACACTCTCTCTTTTTTAAAAATTAAAATTATTTTATTGAATCACAGTGATATACACAGTTACAAAGTAGTTCATGATTGGGTTTCAGTCACATAATTTCCAACACCTGTCCTTTCAGAGTGCATATTTCCCACCCCAAATGTCATTACATGTTCTCTTGAGGTGACAATTACATTTTGTAAAGTTAGAAATAGAGCGTTTAAGAGAAACTACTTACTGATGATGCCTTGTCAGTCATCAATTCGTGCCATCTTTTGTAGGGTGGTAAGTCAAGGTTTATGGTGTACCAGGGAACCGGACCCCTATAGCTGTAATGAGAGGTGCATCATCTTGAAATGTGGAAAGCAACTTTTTGGTGGAGGTAAGAGAGTTATATCTATATGGGTATGTTAGAGACATACTGTTAGTAACAACATAAAAATTGACAGCTATGCCAAGACAGCTATACCTCTATTCTTTCTACCCATTACTTCTGCCCTATATTATATATTTAGAAACCCTGAAAGAACATGGTAAGTTTAGGGCGATTACTGTGACTTGATATTATGTTGAAGAATCAATTTTGCTTCAAGAGTTCTATGTTAAAAACTAGAAAAATCAGTCAGAAAATATCTGCCCATATTTTCTCCTCCTTAGTCAGGAGGCTTTTCTTTTTCTTTTTACATGGTGTTGGGGAGCCGAATGCAGGGCTACACACATGCAAGGCATGTGCTCTACTGCTGAACTACATTCTAGCCCTGGATACTTTTGTAATTGGTTTCCTAAACTCAGATTCCCTGTTAGCCTAACACTACGATCAGATCAATGTCTCTCTGTGCAGACTTGACCCTAAAGCATCCCAAAGTGACACCCCTGTGAGCTTTGCCTGATGTCATCGAGAACTCTTCACTCCATCTTACTCTTCATACATACTGTACTCCTTTCTCCTCATTCTTCTATACAAGTCCATGCCTAAGCACTTCTGTCAGACGAATTCTCCAACTTCCTCGTCTTTGATTTAGATAAAGCAATTTCTACCATGAGGATATAGCTTGTCCACTCTGACAGATGGAGCTGGGCTCTATGTCTGGTGGATGAACCCAATAGGTAATCTCTGTTGCAACAGAAGCATTATCTCTTACCACTTGTTACTAATCTGGAAAAGCCTTAAGGGGTGTGGCATTCTGAGACTTATCAGCTTAAAACTATGCCTAAAAATAGCATCCACAGCAAGTCCAGTGACTAGATGAAGAAAATATGGACATTACACAGCTTGAAGTACCTTGAATACTATCCAGCTGTGAAGGAAAAAGAAGGGCTGGGAAGGTGGCTCAGTGGCACAGAATATGCCTTACAGGTTGAGGCTCTAAATTCCCAGCATTGCAAAATTTCATAAATACATAAGTAAAGATGAAAAGTTTCAATTTGCTACAAAATGAAAGTACCTAAAGGGAATTATGTGACACAAAACAAGTCAGAAGAAGAAAGGCAAGTATTGGATAATTTCAGCCATTAGTACAATGTAGCACTGTAGCACTGTTGTCCCTTTGCTCATAGATTTGCTAGAGCGGGCACCAGTAACGTCTCCATTGTGAGACTTGTTACTGTTTCTGGCACATCTAATATGCCACAGGTAGCTTGACAGGCTCTGTTGTGCAGGTGGGATACTCTCGGTAGCTTGCTGGGTTCTCCGAGAGAGATGGAGGAATCGAACCCGGGTTGGCCAAGTGCAAGGCAAATGCCCTACCTGCTGTGCTATCACTCCAGTCCATTAGCACAATGTAAAGTTACAAAATTGATAAATAGTTAAAAGGAAAAATCAAAGTGCTAAAAGAACTAAGTTTACCTAAGGAGGAGTGTGGGAGAAGAAGAAAAGGAATATGTTGGGGGTAGGCGGAGAATAATCTCCTTAACTATGTTTTATAAAATGATGGGTTTTTGGTTTATTTTTGTTTTGAGCCACACTGGACTGTGCTCAGGGCTTTACTCCTGGCAGCTCTGGGGACTGTATGTAGTGCCAGGGATGAAACCTGGGTTGGCTGCATGCAAGACATGCACCCTACCTGCTGAACCTTTCTGGATGCATTACTGAGGTCACCGTGGGAAGGGGTGCTAGAATGTTCTAGGCTCTTAAGGAAATTATGTAGAAATGTCTATCGAAGTAGTTAGTTCCTAAATGTTATGAATTGAGTCATGTTTATACTTCTGTCACCATGATTAATTATTTGATTTTCTAAGTCCTGATACGAGCAAAGAACCAGAACCTCTCTCTCTCTCTCTCTCTCTCTCTCTCTCTCTCTCTCTCTCTCTCTCTCTCTCTCTCTCTCTCTCTCTCTCTGTATGTGTTCTTATGAAACTATTAAGTAACTAGCAGGTCACTTGTAACTCAGAAAAGGGAGCACATTAAATTTTGGAAGCATACAGTTAAACAAAATCATGAAAAGTTTTGTTCTTCTCAAAGCATTTTTAAACTCCCAATTTTTGTAATAGCTGATATCACTATAAAATGCTACAAAATAATTATCACTCCTCCTATTAAGCAGGGGCTAATAAATTGCTTCCCTCTTTACTATCACAAATTTGAATTATTTGAATTTTGGTCTAGAGGTAATAATAAATCAGTGGACCACTGGCATCAGGTATGCTGTAGTGCTGTCATAAAATTTGTGTTCTGCCCATGAGTTCCAGAATTGAGCAACACCTAAACTATGTCCCACATGTGCGTAAACTCCCAATTCTTCCTCTGTGCAGAGATACAAGTAGGCTCAAGGATGTCAAAGTAGAAATGGAGAGAAAATTCATTAGAGTAGAGGCTTAGAGTTAAGGGAGGAAGGAGACCCCAGCAAACTCTCTATAGTAAGTCCCACTAATACTTTTTGAGAAAACTGCTAATATGATTAGCAAAATTATTTAACTAAAGCTCATCCAGGATTACATCTCTTACTTTTCATTATGCATTTTTCTCAAGTATTTCAATACTTAACATGGCATCTCAATTTCCTAGAAAAGTGAAGAGGCAGTGAGGAGTACATGCTATACACACAAAAATACTGAGAAGCATCTGTATTCAACCAATGCAATTACAACTTCACTACAAACAATAAACATCATTAAGATATTTTAAAGGTCCATGTACAATATTAAGCATTGACTGACCCCACCTGGATACACAGGTGGCTCAGAAACTGGTCCAAGCAAGATAAACACACGAACATAAATAAGGGAGCAGATGCTGAGTGTCAGT
Organism: Sorex araneus; assembly: GCF_027595985.1. Lineage (NCBI taxonomy): Eukaryota > Metazoa > Chordata > Mammalia > Eulipotyphla > Soricidae > Sorex > Sorex araneus. The sequence goes on along the minus strand of NC_073302.1, from coordinate 323,428,872 downwards.
GAGCAGGAGAAAAAAAATGCTAATGGGATTCAGATGGATATAGGGGTAATCTGCAGTCAGACCCTGCCTTCCAGTACTGATATGACTAGTCAGGCTAGAGAAACAGGTGTGTGTTTCCTGTCTCCCGGCGTCCCTGCATATCTCCAGAATCAATGCCTCTGATTCAAAGGGAAGGCCTTAATGGCATAGGAGGATTTCTTTTTTTCATTGAAAAGTGTATAAAGACTATACTTACAGATCTTATGATCTATTTACAATTCAGAGATATCAGAGTAGATTTTTCTACAGGAAACCAAAGGGAGCAAGGTAGGAAAGAATCCAGCAGATGTAGCAGGGCAAATATGGAATGTATAAGAAAACTGTAAGTATCTGTGTATGTGTATAAATACACACCTGAAGGCGTGTATGCTGATCAAACCATAAACACATATAAGGTGGACACAAGCAAGGCAGACAAAAAGGCCCTCAGCGTGCAAAGCCTCATCATATGGTCAATGAGTTAGGCAGTGAGAAGAGTCCAGGAAGCAACCAACAGGCACAGAAAACCAACATGCTGCCAGTCGAGTGAACGGAAGTCCCCGAATGTGCACAACATTAGAACGGCATTAGAAGAACATGAAAATGCAGTATCTCTAAACTATTCCTGCAAGTATTTGTCTCACTCTACAGAAGCATGAGTAAATTAAAAAATATTTCATTTATTACATACTCACTCTATCTGGCACAGAGCCCATTTGGAACATACACAAGTACAGCATTTTGGCAAGTATAGAAAATTTACATAACTGGAGTGCTATGAGACCCAAAGGTGACCCAAAGGTCATCTTAAGTGGCATCAACTGGTCAGAGTTGTACCTCACCTTGCCCTGCTTTGCAGCAGGTTCTTTTCAATGAGAGGGAAGAACAGGAATAAAAAGAATTTCCTTACCAATATCTCTTCTTCTTTCCCTCATTCTACACCTCTGGACTAGTGTGCAATTCTTTTTCACAGGCCTGGCCCATCTTAGCACAAATGACTTGAAAAGTCTGAAACCTCTATATTAATGATTAATACACTCAAATATGATGCCGGCTCTACTATCATAGTTTTCAATTCCATTTACCCCTAAAATATTTGATTATCATGCCAAAGAGATTTCCTCAATGATTCACATATGAAATCCTAGACTTTTGAATTGTGACATATTCAGGTAGTTAATACTCAGGTGCCACAGACAATCACAGGTCAGCTCTGAATTGGTCAGGAGAAAAATAGTAATAGGTAGAATATTTAGTATAGAATATAAGTTTTCTTTTTCTTTTTTTATTTTTTGTTTGGGGCCACACGCAGTGGTACTCAGGAATTAATATTGGCTCTACACTCAGGAATTACTGGTGGTGCTCAGGGGACCATATGGGATGCCAGGGAGCAAACTTGTGTAGACTGTACTATCAATCCGACCCCAAGAACGAAAATTTTATTTTTTTCCCCTATGATTTTAATAAGTTAGAAATGGACCTATTAAATAAACCTATTTATATGATTTTAATAGGTTATACATTTTCATCAGAGCCTCAGCATATGAGACATAATTTAAGTTTTATCCACAACTGTTTTCTTTAAGGAATCACCGCATAGGGAAAAATCACTACAAGATCAATATGACATTTTTTTGTTTGTTTTTGATTTGGTTTATAGGTCATGCTTGTCAGCTTTCAGAGCTTACTTACTTACTACACTCAGGGATCTCTCCTGAAAAGCTTGGGGGCCATGGCATACCTGCAACTAAATCTGGGCTAGCCTCGTTCTAGGCAAGCATCCTAACCACCATTATCACTCATGCTCCTCAGGAAGATTCTGATCATTAGATGCTTACTCACGTTGGTCCGGAAGGAGGATAGGTTGACTTTCTGCAGTCTTCTGTCCACTGGGGGAAAAAAAAAAACAATGAAAAGTTGCAGAAAATACAGTGAGAAAAAAAGTTTATGAAGAGGAAATAAAGTATGACTTGTCCTTTTATATCATTTCATTATCTCTTAATGTCTTTTCTTGCCACGAAAACTTCAAAAATATCAATAAGTACCTTTTCAGTCTCAATTAAATTCCCACTAGGGCTAAGTGCTGAAATGTGGCAGCAGATGACAGAAGACTATAGATGGAAAATAGGTTAGTTTGGGTTAGAAAATAGGTTGTTAAACAGGTTAGTCTGTCCTTTTAGGTAAATGATTTGATTAGATGTTCTATTACTTGATTCTATGAGCCAATGTTACTGTAGTAGAAATTTGCATCCCAAACCAGATATTCTGGGCTATGAGGCCCCTTCAAAATGTATCCTAGCATTCTCTTCTGCCACTCCTCCTCTTCATCTTTCCCTCTGTTCAAACATTCTATTCCACTAGAATGCCCTCTCTCTACTTGGGAAACTTTTAGTTGTAAGATCCAGGTCAAATACTATCTTTTTTGTAAACTTCACCTGCCTCCCCTATGAAACAGAGAGCCACTCCTGTTACTCACACAGCATCTGAACACACCTCCATTACGATTACTGTATTTATGATGCTGCATTTCATTAGTTATTGTGTTTCTCTTCCTACCGGATTTGTGTTCCTTGAAGTAAAGATGACCCACCCCACTCTACCCCACTGAGGTTACTGTGGAGGCAGTGAATGAATGAGACTGTTTCATGGAGCGTAGTTTGAATTTGGTAGCAAAATATGATTACCAGAACATGATCAAAGAAGTCCATGTAGATTTTGTAATTCTTTTATTACTTCTTCAACATGGAAAAACATGCTTATCTCTTCTCTTCTGGACCCAATATTGTGTAAGAAATAACTTAAGTTTTTTTTTTTTGGCTACCTTCCAGCTTTCCCTCCCTCCCTGTAAAGGAAAATAATATTTATAAAAGAAGCATAAATCTACAAAAAGAAGATGGAAGAAGAAAGGAAATTACTAGGACTGTAGGTTAAGTTCAGGATACATTAACTGTGCTAAGTTTGTGTGGGAATAGATATACATCTTACTTTAACTTTTGAGAGTATAAAAACAAAATACATGAAGTAACTTATTTATGACTCAAACATTGTCAGAACAGTTTTACTGGGGCCGAAGCAACAGTCCAGTTGGGAGAGCATTTGCCTTGCATGTGGCTGACCTGGGTTCGATCCCCTGCATCCCATATGGTCCCCTGAGCACCACCTGAGTAATTCTTGAGTGTAAAGCCAGGAGTGACCTATGAGCATCACCAGGTGTGACCCAAAAAGCAACAAACCCCCAAAAGCCTCCACCAAAAGAAAAAACCCAAAAAACAAAAAACACCAGTTTTACTGAGTATGCTTCCAAGTAAGTGCTGTTTTACTTTTAGGCAAGATTTATTAAGAAATAACATTTAGCAAAAATTGATCAAATTAAATTATCAAGAGTTAATCCAATATGTTAGGATTTAAATTCTATCTTAAAACTGCCATAATTTGATATTTAAAGAATCTTTTTGATAATCCAGCACCCAATAAAAAAGACAAGAAATTACTCTTGATGGAAGGTGGTTCTTTTTGTTAAAGAAAAAAATATCTCAGCCTCTGAGTACAACCAAAGATTGAAGTAAAAACTTGCTAGTGTTCACTATTCACAACAGACAAGACCTGAAATGGTCTAAGTGCCCCAGTACAGATGACAAGGTAAAGAAACTGTGGCATACTACACAAGGGGGTACTACGAGGCTGTAAGAAAATACGGGACAGTGGGTGAAGCACTTGCCTGGCCAGAGCTGACCGAGTTGGACTCCAAGCCCAGAAGAAAGTTCCTGGAACCGAGCAGGAGACAACCCTGAGTGCAGAGCCTTGAGCAAAGCCAGGTTTGAGCCAAGAACAAAACAAAGATCATGCAATCTGCTTCAACGTGGATGGAACTTAAGGCTATCATGCTAAGTAACACCAGTCAAAAAAAGAGGGATACAGAATGATCTCTCTCATTTGTGGGATATAGAAAACCACAGAAGGGAAACAAAAAATGGTCAAAAGCAACAGAACCTGAGAACCGGTCTATAGAACTGAGATTTGCAAGGATGGAGGGAGGGGGCTGGATGAGAGAGGACCCGAAGAAATGGCTGAGGGAAGCAGACATTGGTGGAGGGAGTGAAGTTGAGACATTACATAAAACCTTATCATTAACAGTATTAGAAATTATGGAACTTCACGAAATATTTTTTTTAAAGTTTACTGCTTTATGACTGATAGTGCAGCAGATAGTTTAGCTTGCATGCGGTCGACCTGGATTTGATCCCCAGTATCCCATATGGTCCCCTGAGCCCTGCCAAGAGTAATTCCTGACTGCAGAATCAGGAGTAACCCCTGAGCATCGCTGGGTGCACATTCCCCCAAATAAAGTTCACTGCTGCTATGAGTGAATAAAGACATTATGGCATCTGTATACAACGGGATACTATCTAGCTATAAGACATGATAAACTAGGAGAGATAGTACAGGGATTAACGCTGTTGTCTTGCACCACATATGCTGCCCTGAGCTCTCCATGGAGTGATACCTGAGCACATAGCCAAGAGGAAGCCAAAGAAAGGAAAGGAAGAAAAGAAAGGAAAGATGGGAGAGAAGGGAAGGGAAGGGAAGGGAATTTTTTATTTTATTGAATCACCATGAAATAGTTACAAGCTTTCATGTTTGAGTTACTATCACACAATGATCAAACTCCCATCCTTCCACCAGTGCATATTCCCCACCACCAATATCTCCAGTATACCCCTTTCCCACCCTCGCCCTGATGGGAGACAATATTCCTCATATTCTCTCTCTACTTTTGGGCATTATGGTTTGCAATACAGATACTGAGAGGTCATCATGTTTGGCCCTTTATCTACTTTCAGCACACATCTCCCATCCCCACCGATTCCTCCAACCATCATTTTCTTTGTGATCCTTTCCTCTCCCCCCAACCCCCCCTCCCTCAGCTCATGAGGGGCAGGCTTCCAACTATGGAGCAATCTTCCTGGCCCTTGTATCTACTGTCCTTGGGTGTCAGCCTCATGTGATGTTATTCTGTACTCCACAAATGAGTGCCGTCCTTCTATATATGTCCCTCTCTTTCTGACTCATTTCACTTAGCATGATACTCTCCATGCCTATACTTATAAGCAAATTTCATGACTTCATCTCTCCTAACAGCTGCATACTATTCCATTGTGTAGATGTACCAAAGTTTCTTTAACCAAGTTGTCTGTTCTCAGGCACTTGGGTTGTTTCCAGATTTTGGCTATTGTGAACAGTGCTGCAATGAACATATAGGTACAGATGTCATTTTTTTTTGGTCTTGTTTTTGGGTTATACCTGGTGATACACAAGGGTTAGTCCTGGCTCATGTACTCAAGAACTATGCCTGGCGGTGCTTGGGGGACCATATGGGATGCTGGGAATCAAACCCGGGTCAGCAGCATGCAAAGCAAATGCCTTACCCACTGTGCTATTGCTCTAGCCCCTAGATATCATTTCTACTGTGCTTTTTTGCACCCTCGGTATATATTTCCAGAAGTAGTATTGCGGGGTCATATGGAAGTTTAATTTCTAGTTTTTGAAGGACTGTCTATATTGTTTTCCAGAAACGCTGGACTAGTTGGCATTCCCACAAACAGTGAAAGAGTGTCTCTTTTTCCCCACATCCACACCAGCACTGGTTGCTTTTGTTCTTTTGAATGTGTGCCAGTCTCTCACAGAGACTATCTCTAGAGCATCTCCAGGTGTGTCCCCCACTCCAAAAAATCAACTGCTGCTGTGACTGTGTGGTAAAAATATTATGATATTCACCATTTATTTATTTTAAAAATTCACAGAAATGGTGGTAAAGTCCATGAAGGTAAAAAAAAAAAGAAAAATTCATGCTTGATATTACTGGTAGAGTAACACATGCAGCACTGTAGCACTGTCGTCCGATTGTTTATCAATTTGCTCAAGCGGGCACCAGTAACGTCTCCATTGAGAGACTTGTTACTGTTATTGGCATATCGAATATGCCAAGAGTAGCTTGCCAGGCTCTGCCGTGCGGGTGGGATACTCTCAGTAGCTTGCCAGGATCTCCGAGAGGGATGGAGGAATCGAACCTGGGTCGGCTGTGTGCAAGGCAAACGCCCTACCAGCTGTGCTATCAGCCCAGTAACACATGAAAAAGTCAAATATTTCCCATAAAGTTCCTGCCAATTGACAACATGAGAACCCAAGGTTTTAAGTACCCTAAATTTTCCCAAGTTTTGTATATCTTCCAACTAAGCCTTACTGCTCTACATGTTTTAACCAGTGGCATCATGCTGGATTCCTCTCCAAGTCTTACATTTTTTTTAAATTTTTTTAAATTTTTTTTGCTTTTTGGGTCACACCCGGCGATGCACAGGGGTCACTTCTGGCTTTACACTCAGGAATCACTCCTGGCAGTGCTCAGGGGACCATATGGGATGCTGGGATTCGAACCCGGGTCAGCCGCGTGCAAGGCAAACGCCCTACCCGCTGTGCTATCGCTCCAGCCCCCAAGTCTTAAATTTTTAACTTCTTTAAAAAACATCCTAGCCTGCTTTTAATTTTTCCCAAGTAAACTTACTCCTGGGAGATTAATCTCTCAGATTCATACTTGGTACTGTTCCTCAAATAAACATAAATAACTGATTGGTATTAGTAATTTCAAGAAAACAGTTAGCCTTGCAGAGAAAGTGCAGTGGCTAAGGTACCTGCCTTCTATGCCGCTGGCCCTGTCTCAACCCTGGCGCCGTGGAGCTCAGCACAGTCCCTCAGCACAGCTGGGCACGAGTCCTCCCCCACAGAGAGAAAGAAAACAACTAGCAACCATTGCTCCAGCTAACTGATGTTCCTATTGATGCCAAAGTCCAGCAAATATTCTCATCTAAAGGTTCATGGTGTGAAATATTTTCTCAGGACACATTTCTTCCACTGTTGCAATCTCATGTGATGTCAGTGACTCACCACTGGCAAATGGCTTTCTTTGTTTGGCTAATAAATTAGCTGCAGACATATTTGGGTGCAGTTTCATTTTACTTTTCAAAAATGTATAAATAAATTCTGGTATCCTAAGATACTCTGCTTTACATCTGATGTGTGTGTGTGTGTGTGTGTGTGCGTGCGCGTGCGCGTACATATGTGTGTAACAAGATAGTTTTCACTGAACAAAAACTTGCTTAGAGAGATGTGAGGGGAGAGAAGAGAAGAAATACATGTTCAAAAGAGAGCATGCGCTTCTTCAGAGTGGAAAAAGCAATAAAGTAGGCGCCTGAGAGACAGTACAACAGGTAAGGTCCTTGCCTTCAACACAGCTCACCTGGGTTCGAGTCCCAGCATCCCATATGTTCCGCCATGCACCACCAGAAGTGATTCCTGAGTGCTGAGCCAAGAGTAACCCCTGAGCATTGTTGAATTTGATCCAAGGCAAAAACAAAAACAAGCAAGCAAGAAAAGCCACAGAGAGGTAAGCAAGTGAGACCTGCATTCAAGGGCACAACTGCGGGCTTGACAAGCAAGCCTGTACCAGGTGGTTTTGTTGGTTTCTTCGGCCACACCTGGAGATACTCAGGGTTTTCCCTGGTTCTGCACTCCCCCTCATAGTGCTTGGGGTATCATTTGGGTTTCCGGGGATCAAACTGAGGTCAATGGAATACAAGGCAAGTGCCCTACCCATTCCAGTCCCTACATATGATTTTTCTGATCACTCTTTTCCGAGGAAGTGGGAAGATTGTGCTGTTGACTGCTAAATCTCATGTTGACATATATTGTTTTCTTTGGGCACAATTTAGTATCACTGCATAATAAACACACTATTTCAACACTCATTAGAGTAAAAAGATAATTTTTAATCTACTTTGCCAAAACATCACAATACTTAGAGTCTACTTCTTGTATTCACAATATAGACTTGAACTGGTAACATTTTTTTAAATTTTGGAACCACATGCAGTTCAGGGCTTACTCCTGCCTCTGAGCTTAGGGGGATCACCTTCTCTGGTGCTCGGGGCACTTATGGGATGCTGGGGATTGAACCCAGGCCAGCCAAGTCCCCTGCCCATGGTGTACTCTCTCTTTTGGCCTCTGGACTGTTAAAAAAATTGTTTATTTTTTGGCCACATTTTGGAGGTTCTTAGGGGACCCTATGTGGTTCCAGGAATCAAATCACAAGCAAGAAAAAGTGCCTTGACCCCTTGGACTACCTCTCCAACCCAGGTTGGTAAATTTTAAAGAGGCTAACACGTAAGTTGACTTAATGTTGACTTATAAATATGTAACATAATCTGAAATTCATTGAGCATCAGTGAAAAATCATGAACATATAACATATGGATTCTTCTGGTCCAATCAACTGTGGTAGCGTAAAAGCAGCCATAAGATAATACGCACACAGCATGTGGGACTAGGGACTGAACTCATGTCGGGACCATGTGCAACTTAATTGCTGTAATAGCTCTCGGCCCCTAAAGCCAAACATTTTAAACAATGGGTGCAAGCCCATGTAGGGTCATGGGACTAAATGTAAGGGGTGGCGGGGTCAGAGGAAATTTGTTTCATTAAATAAAAAGTTTATGATCCATCATATTTAAATGTTTTGATTTATTAGTTTTTTTTAGAAATAACTTTTTTTTTAGAAATAGAAATCACACCCCTCCTTTTTAATTGATTCACTGTGAGGTACAGTAACAAAGCTTTCATGTTTGAGCTTTGATCATACAATCATCGAACACCCATCCCTTCACCAGTGCATGTCTTCCACCACCAAAATCCCCAGTTTTTCCCCCCACCCCCCCCATCCCACAACTACCCCTGCCTGTGTGGCAGACAATTTGCACAATACTCTCTTTTCTACTTTGGTTACCTTTGAGATCAGTCCCACCACCACTCATACCTGCTGAAAATGCAATGCTAGAAAATGTGTTCTGTATTGATTGTTATGGATACAATATAATGTCATGCGACCATAAGGGCAGCCATGTGCTCTAGGAATTCTAAAATGTTAATAATTAAGGTCTGGAGACATCGCTGCAGCAAGTTGCTTAGGTCTTAGATTCGCTTGTGTGTCTCTGGATCATGGCCATGTGGGAGCTTAAGTAGTCAGTGGCCGTGTGTGAATGTCATCTAAGAGTCCCATCAGGGCGGGGGGGAAGGAGAAGGGCCCACTCCTCCCTTGTCCCGTGAGGCCTGGCGTTTCCCACCACTGCCACCCATACCTGGGAGCTTTTGCTGAGTACTAGAAGATGGCAGCTGCCAAGATTCCTAGTGGGCAGGTGGAGGGACGGCACCTGCCCCCGTCTGGTGTGGTCCGGCCAAGTGGCCTATTGCCAAGTCCACAGCCATCTCTGCAGCAAGTTGCTTAGGTCACAGACTCGTTTGTGTGTCCTTAAATATCTGATTTGTATACCTTATTTTATATACCTGGGATTACATAAAATTTTAGGGAAGGGAGAAAGATGTGGCAAGTGGAGAAAGCTTATCAAGTCCTGGCTTAAAGCAACATAAATGCATGCATTTTAGCTCGAAAGGTCAGAAGTCTAGCACAGGTCCATAAGGCTGTGTTCCTGCCAGGGCTTTCTGGAAAAGTATGCTTTGCTGGCATTCTAGCTTGCACAGCTGCATTCTCCAACCATCAGGACCACTGCCAGTCTATGGCTTGTAGCCCCCGTCTTCACATCGATGCCAGAAGCTAAGGTTTGTCTGTCTTCTCTGGCATCTGCCTCTGATAATAACCTCTGATAAAATCAGGCTCCCCAGTATAATTTAGGAAAATGTTCTTTTCTCAAGATCCTTTGCTAAACCCATTCTGCAAAGCACTCTTTTTCGATATAAGGCAACTATATGTTTCGAGGATTAGGACATGGACATCCTTAGTGAGTAATAAGTCATTCTGCAACACGATCTACTCAATAAAGACATTTCATATGCCTGTTAAGGAGGCAGGCTCAGGGCTCATTCTGTGTGGCGCCTGAGACCAAATCCCTGTTTCTTATACTCAAAACATGCTTTCAACCTAGTGAGTTTTCTCTTTAGCACACTTTTACTTTTTTAGCAATAAAAATTTTGTGGATATTGTTCCTATATCTTATTTCATGCATATTCAGATAGTATCTTTGATTCTGCCTCAGTTCATAAAGCCTAAATGATATATTATCTAGCGCTTTAAGAAATGTTTAATGACTTCTACCCCAGGGTAAAGACCTGCTATAACATTTAACTAAAGACCAAGAGACAAATAAAATCTTGCAAAAATATTGTAATTTAAGGAACAGAAGAAAGTATAAAACAAAATCACATAAAATAAATATCAGATTCAACATGCATAGCAAAGAGATAGTCAATATGCTGTTATAGTTATTAAAAAAAACAGAATGCTATGAAAAAAGATAAATTAATTTAAAATATAATGGAGGGGCTGGAGTGATAGTACGGGTAAGACATCTGCCTTGCATACAGCCAACCGGGGTTCAATCCCCCTGCATCCCATAATGTCCCCTGAGCACTGTCAGGAGGAATTCCAGAGTACAGAGCCAGGAATAACTCATGAGCATTGCTGGATGTGAACCAAAAGGGAAAAACCATCAATAACAAAAAAACCCATACTAGATCTGGTAGGAAGTCTGCCATAATGGGGGAGGGAATACAGTTAGGATAGAGAAGAGACCACTATAACAATGGTAATTGGAAATGATCACTCTGGACGAGAACTGAGTGCTAAAAGGAGGTTAAATACTGTTAACCTTTCAGTAACAGTATTGCAAACCACAGTGTTTAAAAGAAGGAAAATGAGAGCGGGGAGGGTCTGCCATTGGGGGGGGGACAGGGGGGCGGGACAGAAAGGAAACTGGGGACATTGGTGGCAGGAAATCACTGGTGAAGAGAATGTGATTGGATCTCAATCATGAACATGAATTTTGTGATAACACTATCACAATGTGTTGTGTTGAATCACTATCTCACAGTGATTCAATTAAAAAATTTTAAACATAATGAATAAGAAAATATTCTAGGATGTAGAAAAAATATAGAAAAAGATAGAAGAAAAAAAGAGGTTTAAATTAGAGCTCTTCAACCTTTCTTTATACCCACTGACCAAGGAAACTATGAGAAATATCTTGTGGACTGCTGGCCAAGCAAAGGATGGAGGTGGGGAACTTCCTATGAAAGAACAGAATGACACTGTGATCCAAGTTTGTGAGCTCAAAGAGAGTGATGTCATCAAATTTGGCAGGACATTAATTTCAGACCAGACCTTTGTAACTGGTCAAGGCATTGATCAACTTAAGGGTTTAGAAGAATCATTAAATATAAGTCATTGTGAAGAGTGAGAGAGTCTGCTTCCCACACAGTATTTCTTAACAGATTATTTCAGGAAGTACTTGAGCAAAACAAAGAAGTAAGTCAACAGAAAGGCGGCTGGGATCCAAAAGAGAATGGCTCTAACTTCCACAGGGTAGCCAAGGGAACCCTTAGAGAGGCAGCTCTTCAGTAGAGATAAAACAGTAAGAAATAAGCAAACAATAGTCCAACCTTCGATCATGGGATTGGAATAGTCCAGGAAATAGGTGTGCTAGAAGTGAGAACCCCACAACAGACCATGGTTGAAGGGCTGGAAGGATGTGATGATACGACAAAGGTCCATAATGCAGGTACTTGAGGCTAGAGTGATAGTACTGCAAGTAAGGCCCTTGCCTTGCATGCAGCTGGCCTGGGCTTGATTCCTGGTACCCCATATGGTCCCCCAAGTCCCTCCAGGAATAATCTCTGAGCACAGAGCCAAGTGTAAGCACTGAGCACTGCAGGTGTGGCCCCCAAATAAAAGCAAACAAAGAAGAATGCAGGAGCTAGCACAGCAGGCAGAGTGCTAGCCTTGCGTGCAGCTGACCCAGGTTTGATCCCCAGCATTCCATATTATATTCCCTTGAGCACTGCCAGGACTGATCCTAGAGTGTTTAGGAGCCCCTAAACACTTCCTGACCTCAAAACAAAAAATGGGAGGGGGTTGGGAGAAGGGGAGAAACATGTAGAAAAGAACATTTAAAGAAAGTAACCTAATTTTTATCCATCACTGTACATGAGACCAGACAATAACTAAAGTTGATTCAGACTAATTTAGCATAACATATGATCAGTAGAAATATTCACAAACACATCCAGGGGTGAGATTAAAAACTTTTAGTAGGGATGGAGAGATAGATAGTACTGTAGGTAGGGTGCTTGCCTTACATGCTGCTAACCTAGGCTCAATCCCTGGCACCATATATAGTCCCCTGAGCCCTGTCAGGAGTAATCTCTGAGCACAGAGCCAGTTGTAAACCTTGAACACTGCTGGGTGTGGCCCAAAGAAGCAAAAACCAAGGAAAGGAACAACAAAAATTTTGCAAACTTTTAGCACCTAGGACAGCATGAACACTTACCATTCAAAGACAGAGCGGTAAATATCTAGCATGACCAGAGAGGTAAGTTCTGACTCAATAACACCTGTAAGTACAGTTGTGTTTGCTTCTAGAGAAGGGGGCAGAAGGTAAAGGAAACAGAACAGGAGACTAAAGCTTTCCTTCAAACACCTACCTGTATTAGTGGATTTTCTTTAACCATATACACTTTCACACAAATTTTAAAATATTAAATTCAAAACTTGCAAGATTTCATTTACATTGTCAGGAGGATTTTTCAGAGACTGATTCTCTGAAGTTAGATTTTCAAGTATTCAAAATCATTACTGTCACTGTCACTGTCACTATCATCCCATTGCTCATCGATTTGCTCCAGCAGGCACCAGTAACATCTGCATTGTGGGACTTATTACTAGCTGAAATTATTAAAAAATAACAACAGATTAGTCTTAGGAGACAGCCCAAGTCACAGCGTATGTGCTAGTCCTTGAGTTCAATCTTTGGCAATCTGATGACCCCCTAATTAACACTGCTGGTTGCCTGGTGGCCTCAACACCAGTAGGAGTGGTCCCTTTGAAGACATAAATAATGTGCTTCAAAGAAGTGCACTCTACTCTAAATTTACCATTCCTTGTTTAGTCATGCTGGAAGTGGGTATTTAGAAGTACCACTTTAGTCAAGAAGTCTGTATTTGTGGGCCAGAGCCCAGGGGCTAAGGTGCAACTTATCCTGGCACATTGGTACTGTCCCCTGAGCATCACCAAGTGTGGCCAGCACCTCTCCACTGCTCCCAAAGAAATCCAGTTCGTGGTTCATTCTAACTTGTTCACCTCAAACTTGTTCTTTATTTTTTTACCTCAATTCCTTCAACTGTCTTAAATATCAAACTTCTCATTTAGCTTAAATGTGACTTGATACCAAATACAGTATATAGCATTGCAATGACTCTCAGGAGTTAAGGAGAATGTTGTGGGTCTGAGAAGGTTGCTCAGCTGGCGACAGAACCAGGCCCAAGCTCTGGTCCAGACCATCTTCCTTCTTTCACTTTCCCACTGAGCCACCGATAAAACCAAAGTCAAACTCTGAGTAAGGAACTATCTCACTTCTTGTAGAAGTGAGGAACATTAGGAATCACGTAGTCTGGCCCTTGTACACAACAGGGCCTACATGTATGATTCTCTGTGGCTGCCCAAGAATCATGATGTTATTATATAAATGGTCCCTGGAAGAAAAAAAGTTCCCCACCCCGATCTAGGCATTTGGATAATCACTACATCAACTCAGGAAGTCAATAAAATAAAATTCACATGTCCTAATAATTATATTTCCCTGCCTGGGTTCAAAAGCCAAAATACAAATCAAATTATGAGGGAGTGGGGAATGAGCTCAATGAGCGAATGATTTGCAGACCTAGGTTCAATCCCAGAGACGTCCAGAACAACCCAGGAGCATGGGAGTAGCCTCTGAGCCAGGGCCGCAGATTGTCAACCAAAACACAGAAACAAAAACAATAGCAAAACATCAAGTGACAATACAATTTCTTATAGACAATTGTGAAGGAAACGTAAAATGCTCTGTGGAGTCTTCAAGCTAGGCAATGACAGCTACAGAGCAACCTAGTAAAAAAGAGATGAAAGTAAGACATTTTACTATTATAATCTTGGCAGCCAGAAATTAATGTGAAATAAGGAAGATATGAAATCCAGGGGCTGGAGCAATAGTACAGCAGGTAAGGCATTTGCCTTGCATGTGGCCGGCCAAAGATCGATCCCTCCATTCCTCTTGCAGAGCCCGGCAAGCTACTGAGAGTATCCTGCCCGCTCGGCAGAGCCTGGCAAGTTACCCATGGCATATTCGGTATGCCAAAAACAGTAACAACAAGTCTCGCAATGGAGATGTTACTGATGCCTGCTCGAGCAAATCGATGAATGATAGGACAACAGTGCTACAGTGCTAAGGAGTAGACAGAGCTCTATATCCTCACCTTCGAACAAGACTTCTACAAGGAGAGCCAGCTTTAAGATACTATAGACCTGAATTAGAATTACAGTGAATTCGTTTGTTACTTAAAATTTCTTATTATCTCCAAATTTAACTATACATGGTTTTAATAAATGACAACCTTATCAAGATAGGTAAAAATTAAAATAGGTGATGGACAAAGATTACAAATAGCTAATAAATTGAGGTATCTGATTGCTTACTCAAAGGGCAAAAGCATGAAAATCTCTTCAATAAGCCTTGTCCCTTAAAATATATCATATATATTTTTAAGTATAAACCCGATTTTATTTACTTATTTGGGGGGGCACTCATGGCAATGTTCAGATCTTACACCTGGCTCTGTGCCCAGGGCTCTTATCTCTCCTACAGGAATTGGAGGGTCTGTGTGTGGTGCTGGGGCTTGAACCTGGGGTGGCTGCATGCACAGCAAGCGTCCTCCCCACCGACTATCATTCCAGACCAAAATATATAATTTTTTTTTCTGCTTTTTGGATTACACCCGGCGATGCACAGGGGTTACTCCTGGCTCTGCACTCAGGAATTACCCCTGGCGGTGCTCAGGGGACCATATGGGATGCTGGGAATCAAACCCGGGTCGGCCGAGTGCAAGGCAAACGCCCTACCCACTGTGCTATTGCTCCAGCCCCCCAAAATATATAATATTCTTAAAAAAATAAAACACAACCGCCATCTTTTAGACCCCACTAAACAGACGTACGAGCCTGCAGTGATGCAACTTCTGACAGAAATTTCTCTGGACTTAATTACTAAATACCAGAAATCCAAAACCGCACATGTGCGATCTCATGCTCTTCATTCTCAGCAATGGAAAACATATGACCAAATGATGCCTTTTCGGCAGGTCTGATTGTTGGGGGAAAATTTCAAATAATAATAGCGAGTTTTCTATTGAAATATTGAATGTAATCAAAGTAAGGGTTGGATGGGAGGTATACTGGGGTTCTTGGTGGTGGAACATGTGCACTGGTGAAGGGATGGGTGTTTGATCATTGTATTACTGAGACTTAAACCTGAAAGCTTTGTAACTTTTCTCATGGTGATTCAATTAAAAAATAAATTTAAAAAAATTCAAATGAAGAAAACGTAAAAAAAAAAAACCTCACAGATGCTCCAAGTCATTTAAATGACTTCTGTTATCACTGAAAGGCAGTCATTATTATTACCAAAAGTTCTGAAATACTTCTGAGTTTTATGTGGCCATAAGAGTTTGTCTACAATGACTCAAAGTGAAAAACTGCTGGATCTTGAGCGACAGCATAGCAGGTAGGAAGTTTGCCTTGCATGAAGCCAACCCAGGTTCGATTCCCAGCATCCCATATGGTCCCCTGAGCACCGCCAGGGGTAATTCCTGAGTGCAGAGCCAGGAATAACCCCTGTGCATCACTGGGTGTGATCCAAAAAGTGAAAAACTGCTTATACTTGTAAGAAAAAAATATCACTGGATTTCTGTGAGGATGCAAAAGTCCTAGTGCCATTGTCTCCCAGAATATTTCAGGTCAGTAAAAAAACATGAACAGGAGCCAGCACAGAGAGTCCAAAGTTTTCTTTTCCCATGTGCAGTAATTAAACAAAACCCCACTGTAAGAGAATGGCTCAACAAGAATGACTAGGAGTTCATAAAATCTAAATTAAAACTAATTCTCTACATTAATACTTTTAGTTTTATGCTCTCACTGTTCTCATTTTGTGAAAGATATGTGAAAGCAGCTTCCCCCAAACAAGTAGTTGGATTTTAACAAACCACTGTCCTAAACAGCTACTCTGAAATCAATGCTGGTGGGGATAGCTGTTGGTTCCCAAAACCTATCTAAAAACAGCTTGACCTGGTGATAGAGCATCTTCATGGGATATATATTCATGGACATAAACTGCTTTCCTGTTAGTGCAATCACTGTACAAACAATGATGCATCTGCTTCTAGACTTTTCCATTTTTTAGGAGGGGGCACCTACCGGTGCTCAGGGATTACATCCCGTGGGACTAGGGAGACCATATGAGGTGCCAGGCAGGGAACCCCAGTGAATTACAGTGAATTGGAATTCACTGTAGAATTAGGATTCGAATTCACTGTAATTCTAATTCAGGGTGCAAAACAAATGGCCCACTCGCTGGACGATCCCTTCATACCTCCTATTGCACCCACTTTTAATAGACATCAATTTTAGTTGAATGAATAACCCCATTTAAAAAGAACTTTGCTTTTAAAGCAGTTCTCCTTAGACGAATAGACGAATAAAAACATCATGCATGTCCTGCTTCTCTAGATCATCCTCCTCTAGCCTCAGGTCAGATGCACCCAAGCTCCCATTTATCTGATTTGTTGGCACTCAAAGCGCAGTCTGAGCGCTTTTAGAGTAGAGAATGATGAAAGAGCACCAGTCCAGAGTCAGGGAGGCTGCTTCAGTGAACAATAGTGTGACCTCTGGCTAGAGATTTTTCTCACTGTCGCTCTATTTCCTCTTCTGGAAACTAGAGTGGGCTGGTCCCTCCCAGCATCTAAGCGTTATCGCGTCTGTGGTCTGTGACTTCCTCCTAGTGGGTCAAGTCTCGAGACAGGAATTCATATGACCCGGGGGTGAGCGCCAAAGCAGTCAGGGGGTTCAGGAGTCACGGGGTGCATCGGGCTGCTCGCACTGCCCAGATGGGGGACGCGCAGGTCCTTCCTAGGGTGCCCCCTGGGGACCTAACTGCGAGCTCGCTCGGGGCAGGCTGCTGGCACCCTCCGCGGAAAGTCACCCAGCAGTGCAGTTAACCGAGTTATTTACATAAGCCGACGGGAACTTTTTCTCATTCAGGACGCGCGGGTCTGGAACTGGTAGAACGAGAACAATCACTGAATTTAGGGGTGTGCAGATCACTAGACACTATTCTTTGGAGATTAGACTTTCCCTCAAAGGATTTCGTGTTGCAGCCTGTACGGTGCTGGGTGGGGTCCACCAGCCTGCTGGGCACTCACCTTCCCGCGCGCGCACGCAGCCACTGACCCGGGGACAGATGCCGTCGGGGACCCGCTGTTCTCCCCGCCGGCCGGGCGCGCCCCGCAGCACCTGTGCACCCCCACCTCCCGCACCTGCACGCCCCGCTCCGCGCCCTCGGCTCCAGCTCACCCACCGGCGGCGCGTGCTGCGCCAAAGCACAGGTGACGGCCGCGGCCAGGAGGACCATCGGCAGGCGACGTGGGCCCAGCATCGTTCCGGCCACCGACGGACACTTCTCGGGTCGCCGGCCCAGAAGACTGGAAGCACTAGCAGAACTCGGGGCAGGTCCCGCCCCCGCCGCCGCGTGACCAGCGACTCGGGCCACACCACGAGAGCCCGGGAGGGGGAGGAATGGAGGCCGGGGGCGGTGAAATCTGGGAAGAAAAGAGGAAGCGGCCCCTTCTGAGTGGCGACAAAAGACAAAGGGAAGAACTCTTTCTGGATGGAAGTGAGAGCCGCCTGTGTATGTCGCGCCCGCCTGGGGCCGCGATGCTGGTCACTTTGACCCCCCTATCTGCCGAGAAGTGGTTGGCCCCAGGAAAAACCCCGCCCACTGGGCGGACCCAGGGAAGCTCCTCCCCCAGGTTGTGCCCGGCCAGAGCCGCGCCCATCTCGGAGCCCGCGGCCGGAGCCTCCTGAGTCCCCGCCGTCGCCCACGCGGAGGCTGGAGGTTCCGCTCCACTCGCGGCCCCGGGCGGGGTCTACGCACACCCTGGAGTCTGGACCGCGGCGTTAGCGCACGAGCGGCCCCAACTTGGTCCTCTGAGAAGAGGCTCTGTTGGAGGAGCATCTCCATCCCGATCCTGCGGTCGCTGAACGACTCTGGTGGCGAACAAGATAATTATTGCATCCCCGCAGTTTCTCTTAACACTGAATTATTCCCTTGGTTTTTCACAGCAGCTCAGCACGTCACGGGGTTTAGGCTGCAGGTATTTGCGCTTAGACAGGTGCAAAGACCCGGTAGAACTGCGAATCTCCTTTCGCTGATGCGTTCATCCACTCATCAGCGGTATTTTTTTTTAAATTTTATTATTTTTTAAAATTATAGAACTCCTGAAAGCGTTGAGGTTGGCTGAGCTGAGCTAAACCCGGGAGGAAGGGAGGTCGGAGGCATCTGCCTGGCCGGCACCTGAAAAACAGGATTTACTTAGTCTAGCACGGATGCGGTGTCCTGGTGGAAATGTCACTTCACAGTCCCACAAGAGGGCCAAGAGATAGCACAGCGGGTAGAGCCTGGTCTTGCATGCTGCCAACCCCCGTTTGATTCCCCAGAACCACATAAGAGCACGGCCAGGAGTAAGCCCTGAGCATTGTCAAAACCAAACACCACCACCAACACAACAGCAAAGTCCTACAGGAATTTCTACCCTCTAGTTGACTGTTTTTTGAAACCCCAGCTGTCATTTGTGTTGCATCAGTAGAATTTAGAATTATGTGGCAAAAATCTTCAAGTGATTCTTTCTTCATGTGTGTACAACTCTACCCACTTTGTATTTTTTCCTTAGAGGGAAAAAGTCGGTCTTTATTTTTTGGTTGGAAGTTAGGAAATGAGAATTTGAAGTTTTAATGTTTGGGGCTTGGGGTTTTTGTTTGTTTTTTTGTCTTTAAGAAGTAGATGATTCCTGTCTTTAAGAAGGAAGTTTGACTTCCCAAACATATCGCATGATCAAAGTGGTTAAGTGGTTTCTGACTCAACAATAAGCAAGTTGATCATAGAAATGTTAATTTGGAAAATGCTTTTAGTTGAATTACAATATGCCAAGTATTTCTCCACTAGGGGAAATGGGGTGGGGGGGTGGGGGGGAAGAAAAAAAAATCAAAATGACCAAAATTCTTTCCTTCCGAGGTTTCCATTATAGATGAGAAATGGACAATGAACATCATACATAAGATTTATATAGAATGCTAATGTAAGATTTATAAAGAAAAAGCAGAATAGCAGGAATTAAGAAGAGAGAGACACAATTTTAAACATGATGGACAAAGCAGACCTTATTGAAAAAATAAAAGAGCAATGATTTTAATAATTCAGTTCAAAGGGGAATTGTATAGAATATATATCAGAGTAGATGCCAATATAGAAGGGGGTGGGCATAATTATTGAAAAATACTTTAAAGTGAGATTAAGGGGGCCAAAGAGACAAAACAGTAGGTAGTTCGCTTGCCTTGCATGTTACCATCCAGGGTTTGATCCCTGATATACCATATGGTCCACTGAGTCCCACCGGGAATGATCTCTGAGCACTGCCACATGTGACCCCAAAACAAAAGAAAAAGAAAAAGAAAATTAGACTGAGCCTGCTACATTCAGCGATAGCAAGTGCAGCAATGTGAGTGGGGCAGAAAGAACAGGGAGTATACAAATAGATGAAATCTGAGAGGTTATGAGATGCACATCAGATTATCATAAACATTGTAAACCATTGCAAAGACCTGGACTTCAATATGGGAAAATGTGCAAGGTGTAAATACATTAAATCATCTCCTTATTTGGGTGCCATATTTAAAATTTTATTGAATTTTTTATTGAAGAGTTGAAACACAACATTAGTTTTCCAAGGAGAGTATAATGGTTTAATTTTTCTGTTGTTGTTTGGGAGGCTACACAAACGGCAACCAGGCAGCCATGTAGTGTTAGAGATAAAACTCTACACCTTATAAAATGTAAAACTCTTCAGCAAGTTGATATTTTTACATTGTAAAATGAGCTGTAGCACTATAGCACTGTCATCCCATTGTTCATCAATTTGCTTGAGCGGGCACCAGTAACGTCTCCATTGTGAGACTTGTTACTATTTTTGGCATATCGAATATGAGCTACCACCTTTAAATTTAGTTATCATCCCTCCCCATGAATTGCTACATTATTTCTCCTTTTGATGAGAACTTTTAAGATCTGCTCTTAGCAAACCTACAAGTATAAAAGACAATATTAACTATAGTCTCTGTGATATAACATCTCCATATTATTTATTACCAGAAGTTTGCATCTTTTGATCTTCTACACACATTTTGCTTCCCATTCCATCTCTGCCTCTAGCAACAATATGTTCTGTCTATGGACTTTATTTATTTTTGGTTTTTGGGAGTGTTTTTCTTGGGGGGGGGGAGCAACCAAGCAGTGCTCAGGGCTTACTCTGGGCACCTTATTTATGTGTTTATTTCCCATATTCAAGTGTTTTTATACTTATATTTGACCTATTTCACACAGCATAATGCCTTCAAGTCTATGTGGTTATAAAATGTAATTTTTTTTCTGATTGAATACTGTACTATCTGTGTGTGTACACACACAAACATATACATATTTCATCTCTTCATCGGTTGATGGGTACTTAGGTTATTTCCATGTCTTAGCTATTGTAAATAATGCTGCAGTGAATTTTGGGGTTACTGATATATTTTTGACTTAATATTTTAATCAATTTTCCTTGTATAAATATCCAGAGGTATAATTGCTGAATCATATAGTAGTTATAATTCATCTGTGGGGTGTGTGTGTGTGTGTGTGTGTGTGTGTGTGTGTGTGTGTGTGTGTGTGTGTGTTTGAGGGGTCACATCTGACCTGTGCTCAGAACTTACTTTTGGCTCTGTGCTCTGGGATCACTCCTGCTTAAGGGGCTATATGTGGTGCTCAGATTCTCATTTTTATTGGGAGGGTATACCTGGCAGTGTTCAGGACTTACTCCTGGCTTACTCAGGGATCACTCCTGGCAATTTTTAGGGTACTATATAGGATGATGGTAGTCAAACCCAGCCACATTCAAGGTAAGCACTCTGCCCTACCTGTACTATTGCTCTGACCCCAAGTTCTGGGATTCTAAGTAGGGTTGGATATGCATCAAAGTAAGCAACTACCCCTGTGCTATATCTCCAGCCCCCAAGCAAAAATTTTTATGCAGAAAATTTACAGTAAATGGCACAGTATTCTTAGGATAATTTTATGAAGTTGCATTTTATTTTCAAAGACCTATCATATACCATTGATCCTGAATGTTCAGACAAATAAAAAATGTAAATATGCATCATTAACACCATATCATCCTGTTATTTATTTATTTTTTCTTGCTCCATTTATTGGGCTGGAGCAATAGCACAGCGAATTAGGCATTTGCCTTGCATGCAGCTGACCTGGGTTTGATTCTTCCGTCCTTCTCAGAGAGCCCGGCAAGCTACCGAGAGTATCTCGCCTGCACAGCAGAGCCTGGCAAGCTCCCTGTGGCGTATTCGATGATGCCAAAAACAGTAACAAGTGTCACAATGGAGACGTTATTGGCACCAGCTCGTGCAAATCGATGAACAACGGGACGACAGTGCTACTCCATTTATTAATAGTAGAAATGTTAAGTTAGGCATACAGAGAGATAGTACAGCTGGTAGGGCATTTATTTTGCACATGACCAACCCGAGTTTGAACCCAGCATTCCAGATACCTCTCCACCCCACCCCAGCCATATCTTGAGTGCAGAGCCAGGAGTAGTACCTGAGCACTGCCAGGTGTGGTGCCAATATAAATAAACAAACAAACAAAAGAAATGTTAAGCCAAGGTAAGGAGCGTGGCCATAAGAAACTTTGCTGTGATTTATGGCATACTGACCTATTCATAGAAAATGGTATGTAAATGAACATATGCATGATTATGTCGGTGGAAAGGGTGGTTCGAATACTATCTTCATAGCCAGCATCAAGTTTAAGACTTGGAAAACCTGTTGAGTATGCAAGAGTCAGCATCATTAATCAAATTGTTTATCAGAATAGCTGAAGTTCTTGGCAAGCTGTGGACCTTTTCTCATCTCCTGCCTAACATTCCTAGGTTCCTGAGGTGGAGTCTTGATTTAAAATCATCGCAATCTAACCACCCCACCCTAAATGAAACCTATCGCACTAACACCCATTACCCCGAACAAGTATGACTTGATTTAATACAACTGAATATTCAAAAACTCAAAAAGATTCTTTCTCTCTCGTAGCTTTAGCACATTTCTAAATAGAGGTACACATCTTGGTCTGGGGGAGTGGGTATTTGTCTGGGTCACCCCTGCTGATTCTTGGTCTGGTAGTGCAGGCCTGATGGTTTGGTGCCTAGGCTCACTGGTACTCAGGTGCCACCAGTGTCATACCGGGTGGTTCTTGGTGGTAAGGTGCCATGTAGTACCAATGGTCAAAACTGGGGTTTCAAACATATTAGCACATGTTTAGTGTTTGGGTTATATCTCTAAGCCTGGTTTTACATTTCCTTATTTCAATTAAATATGTTAAATCTTTATGTTGTGCTCCGTTTCTTCATATTATTACTTACTAGTCTAGTGCTTTTGATGTACTTGCCCTTCCCCCAAATATAATTCAAAAAATTAAAAAATTATCTTAATTACCCTTTGTACTATATTTATTTTTATGTTTATTTGTGAGACATTTTTGATATATATTATAATTTGAGGAGCCACTTTAAAAGTTCATTTTGTCCTGTTTTCACTGTTCCACAGTTCTGTCCTTAAAGTTATCTTTCTTTTCAGTTCAAGTTCAACAATGTTTAAATATTTTCATTACTCTGACTTCATTTTTCTACAGTTACATTTAAAATAATCTTCTCTGGGTATGAATGCTTCACTCTGTTGGGTTTTCTTAGAAGACTGTGCGAAAATTATAGATTCTCTTAATAAACTGTAAGTGCTAGGCATAGAAATATTGGGACTTACTCTAGGTGCTAGATAAAAATTGAACAAAGATCACTGCCCTTCCAGGAGGCTGATTCAGGGTAGAGAAAATGATGGAAGTCAAAATATATTCAACTGAGTATCTTGAAGTTTTGGCACATTTAGCTCATTATTCCATAGACTACTCTGGTTTACTATTGTGGATACTTTAGTAGCCTCAATTATGCTTTTCTATTTGTGGTGGCCACATTATTAGGATGAATCATATCATTAGCCTTGACCTTCTCTCTGGAAGTGGGTCCTGGTTGACTTGACACTTTAGGTTAACCCTTAGCCCTCTTTCCCTAGTGCTTGACTTTGGCCTTGGTCACCAGACTCTTGAATCCAACAGGACATGGTTTGAAGCACCTGACTTTTGTTCTATGACTGGGGCAACTCTCCTTTCTCTTCTTGTAGGGAAGAGTAAGCCAGTAGTCTCCATGGCTTCTGAAAGTCATGTTGTAAGCTTGAAGGGAGCCACCTAACGATGAATAGATACTACAGACAACATAGAGGAGAGAAGGAGAGAAACTGGGTCACTGTGACATTGTTAAGCTGCTCCGTCAACCAACCATGGAGCCTGTCCAACAACTGAACTCTTCTGAACATAAGCGAATACTCTTCTTTATTACTGAAGCCAGTTTTACTCAGTTTTCCTGCAAGCTGAACTGTATATACAAGCAAATCACCTGATATACACATAAAAATAGGTATTACGACATTTTCAAGAGCAGATAAGGATTTACTGTAAAGTTATTAAGGCTAAGTTTCTAGACCTTCATTGACTTAATTAGGCCTCTTCCAAGCCATCTGATTTTACATATGTCATTTTGAATTATTTTTCTTAAAGAAGACCATCCAAATTGTATAGACTTCAGTCTCCACAAAATTTAGTTCTGCTGCCACCAGATAATGACAGTATATGTCTTTCTCTCTAGGCCCCCTCAATTTGTGTCTCTCTGGGGGAGGAGTGATTTACTAATTGACAGCGGCAAAGGTCATGGCAGATGTGTCGCCTGGTGTCTGGTTCTTTCGCTCCACAGTGGCCAGATCACTGCAGTAAGTCTTGGATACATGGTGGAAGGGGAACCAGTAGATCACATTTTCTAAAATCAGCTCTCATCCAACAAATTTTAGCAACACCATCTAACAGGATGGCTATGAAAAATTTTAAAAATGCATCTTGAAAGAATCACTCTGAGGGAGATGGAGATAAAAGAATCAAGGAATGGAGTAATTTTGTAAGCACAAATGGTCCCCAACTTACAATGACTCGACGAGAATATTTTTGAGTTTACACTGGAACAATGTGTGGTCTGTGTAATTAATATAGGATACTCGCCTGTAATGTGCAACTCCCTCTCTGTCACAAGAGGTAAAGAACTGATCATCTACATGTTGACAACATGTTTTGGATATTGTGTTTTGTGTTTTTGAATTTCATTCCATCTACAAAATGTCCATCTGTGTCATCTACTTCTGGTGAGAAGAGCAGAAAGGTCCAAAGTGAAATACAAGATAACTAACTGCCCAACTGTAGTAGACTCAAGTAAGTATTCTTAACCATGTTTGAGATAGGCAAGGCTAGGCTGTAGTGTCTGGTAGGTTAAGTGTATTAAATGCATTTTCAACATCATATTTTTAACTTATTATAGGTTTATTGATATTTAATTATTATAAGTCACGGAAGATCTATGCTTGCATTAACACCCCTCCCACCTTACCTCCAACCTCACCCTGTCTTTGGTTTACTAATACTGTATGCTTGGAAGCAATTTATAGCTTTCAAGTAACTGAGTGTATGAATTTATTCCAGATGAAAGGTAATGGGATTTCTTATTACCCTCAAGCATTTGTCCTCTTTTAATATAATTAGCAATTAGTTGATATTGATTCCCATATGCTACCTGACTGTATTTCTCAATTGTTTCCTAACTCTGAAAGGTGAGAAGAATAATTTCATCCTGAAATATAGCAAAAGCCAGCCAGAGCAATTACAGTAATAATGTATGTATAGAAATACTAATTAATCCATTAAAAATACAAAAATTCATCACCAGGTGCTATGAGCAATACTCATATGGCAAAATATAAATCTCTAATGGTAGGGAGTTTACAACTGAAAGCAAGCCTAGCACTATATATATGTATATATATCACTATATAATTATTTTATGAAGCTAGGCACCATTAGAATATATTTTATGTATTATGTATACTGCTTCCCTTCTGGAAGCAGAGCACAAAGGAGAAGTTAAAGATGAATACCCTCCCCACCCAGAGCAGAGCCCCGGCAGCCAAAGACCTCCATAACCCAGCCACAGCCATGCTCAACGCCTCTCTCCACACGTTTGGACGAGCCTCACTCATGAAGTAACCAGCAGAGGAACCCAGGTGTGCGGGACCCAGGGTTAGAATCTCCAAGCCTACTCAGATCAGGACTGGGCCTTTTCCACTCAGATTTCCCATTTTCCCGTAGCTAGGAGGTCACACCCAGAAACTGCCCCTGGCACCATGTAATCCCATCAACGGCCAACATCCAGAGACTATAAAACTATAAAACTGAGAACATCTTATAGCCTAGTTCTCTGGAGAGAGAACCTGGCAAGGTACCGAGAGTTTTCTTGCCTGCACAGGAGAGCCTGGCAAGCTCCCTGTGGCTTATTCATATGCCAAATACAGTAACAATGATGGGTCTCATTCTCCTGACCCTGGAAGAGCCTCTAATGTGGCACCATTGGGAAGGACGAGTAAAGAGAGTCTGCTAAAATCTCAGGGCTAGGACAAATGGAGACGTTACTGGGCCCACTCGAGCAAATTGAGGATCAATGGGATGATAGTGATAGTGATAGTGATGTATACTGAATTTTATCAGTTTGATAGATTGAACCATAAGAAATTATTCATTTTGTATGTTATAAATTAGTTGAATGTCAACACTTTTTATTTTATAGCCAACCTGTTTTTAGGAACAGCCCAAACACCCGCAGTCACTTGATTTGGATGCTAGTATCTTCACATTATAGACATCTGTGCTAATGTCTAATGGCTGTTTAATAGTACAGCGGGTAAGGTGCTTGCCTTTCATCGGATGAGGGTTCGATCCCTGGCATCTCACATGGTCCCCTGAGTACTGCCAGGAGTGATTCCTGAGAGCAGAGCCAGGAATAATCCCTGAACATTGTTAGGTGTACCCCCCACCAAAAAAAATTGTCTAGTGGCTTTTGTTTCACCTTATCCCTTGAAAATTTTTTATGCCTTGTTTACTGTAACTATTTCTAAAACGATTCTTGTTAATATTCTTGGTTATTGTGATGACCACAAATGACGTTCTTCCAAATTTCAGGTTTCTTGACTTCTTTTCTTGCTATGTTCTTGGTATACCTATTTCATCTAATTGTATATTCATACTCGATTCAATGGCTGTGTCCTTTCCCCTTCCCCCCCTTTAGGCTCCATAATTTACAAAACTGTCAATAACAGAATTTCAGGCCAATGTTCCAACTCCAGTCCCACCACCAGTGTAAGCAATCCCACCACCAGTGTAAGTGGGATAGAGTAAGAGATGCCCTGAAGAGAAAATGCGGGTTTCTCTAAAAGGGAAAAAGCTGAGAGTACACATCTCAGGTTGAGAGGTGGATTAAAATATCCAGGGTGGAGAATGAGCCAACAGATATATTTGTAAGCTTAATTATTGTAGTTTGGGCCCTATGCTTATAGTTGTCCTATGTTCTAATAGTTTACCTGTATACAGATCTCTTGGCTTTTTAACCAACCATATGTCCACTGACTCTTGCCCTCTATGTCACCTCTACATTGTGTCTTCCTGCTTTCCTCCCTTATCTTCTTCCATGGCCTTTTCATTTCTATAATCCAGAGTCAACAATTTGCCCGCCTTTGATACCCTCCATTGCCTTGTCATGTTATTCTGTATACACTGCAGATAACTGAGAACACCCAGCATTCGTCCTGATTTACGTCACTTAACGTGATATCCTCAGTTCTATCCAAGTTGCAGAAAGTTCATGATTTCATCCATCATTCCTTGTGGCTACTTACCATTCCCTTAAATGAATGATATTTGGGTTGATTTCCTATTCTAGCTATTTTAACAAAGGACTACAGAGGTGTTCATATGTCTTTTTGAATAAATTTATTTTTTATGTTGTGAGGATAGATATCAAGAAGTGGAATTGTTTGATCATAAGGTAGCTCTTTTCTTACTTTTTAAAGAGAAATCTCCATATTATTTACAATGAGGTTTCAACCAGAAATCATTTTCACTAGTAGTGAAACAAGAATTTTTAAAAAAATTTTTTTTATCAAACACAGGTTGTTCCTAGTATTTTTAATATATGCCATTCTCACTGGTATGAGATAATATCTCATTATTATTTGAATTTCCCCTATAACAAATGAGAAAACTTTTTAATATGCCTATTGTCCATCTGTTTTTTGTTTCAGAGAAGTGCCTGTTTATTTCCTCTCCCCATTTTTTGATGGTATGATTAGCTTTTTTGTTGTGTTGATCTTTGTGATTGCTTTATGTATAATGGGTTGTATCAGACATAAGAATGCTCGATTTATTTGTTTTTGGGATATTCCTCCTTTGATTCTTCTCTTCCTTACTGGCTATATTTTGAATATCCTTTATTGGATTATCACTTCACCAGATCTCTATATGTCGAGAGACTTTGTGGCTCAGTCTTCAGATATCTGTTCTTCTTTATGAGTGCTCACCCCTTACATGATCTCATCCATTCTAATGACTATTATGTGCTCTATATTGATGAGTATGAAATTTATGTCACCAGTCATATCCCTGTCCCTTGAACTCAGTCTTAAAGCTTCCTGACACATCTACTTTGCAATCTAATATGCATCTTAAACTTATCATGTCTAAAAAATAAGCATTTTCCCTTGTCACAATATATAATATAACTCTCCATCTCTTTTCCATCTCAGTAAGTGGCAATTATATGTTCTAGCTTTCTTTTTTTTTCTTTGTGGGTCACACCCAGCGAGATGCACAGGGGTCACTCCTGGCTCTGCACTCAGGAATTACCCCTGGCGGTGCTCAAGGGACCATATGGGATACTGGGAATCAAACCCGGGTCGGCCGCGTGGAAGGCAAACACCCTACCCGCTGTGCTATCACTCCAGCCTCTATTTTCTAGCTTTCTTAACCCAAAATCTTACAGTTATCTTTGCCTTTTACTCATCACACATTTACTACCAGCAAATCACATTAACTCTATCTTAAATATATATCATATGTTGGGTCTGGAGAGATATTACAGTGGGTAGGGCATTTGCCTTGTACATGACTGACCCAGGGTTGATCCTAGTCATATGGTTCCCCAAGCAACATCAGGAATAATTCCTGAATGCAGAGTCAGGAGCAACCCCTGAGCATTGCCAGATGTGGCTCAGAAACAAAAGAAAAGAAATGGATTATATTCTGCATATAGTATATATGTATATCATATATGTTGTATGTTATATATGCATATATTTTTTGCATCATAGCCAAATGAAGCCTAGGAGTTACTCCTGATGGTATGCCATATGGGATACCAGGGATCAAACCTGGGCCAGCTTAGTGAAAGGCTAATGCCCTACCTACAGTACTATCTCTCCGGACCTGATTTCAACCCATTTCTAACTATTTCTGCTTCTGCCTTGCTTCAAGTTATTTTCATTTATTTTTGTTTTTGTTTGTCTGAGAGACATACCCAGATGCACTCAGGGCTTACTTCTGGCTCTGCACTCAGTCACTAATCCTGTCGGTACTTGGTGGATCATCTGAAGTGCCTCGGATAATCCAGATACTTTTATCTGAAATATTAACAATAACCCTGCAAGTGAATATCTACTTTCTCCCAAAACTCATCATATCTCCACACAAATCAAATAGCTTAACTCTTTTCTTTATAACTATTTCAAAGACTTCCAATCTCATCTCTAAGGAAAGTCAGTGTTCTTCCTGTGGCTTGCAAGATACTGATGTTGTAACACTTCTCAGGTGTCACATTCTACTAACTTGACCTTTCCTTATGATGCTCCAGCCATGTTGGTCTTCTTCAAGGGCTCTAAACATTACAAGTTCGCTCCACCTGAGGAACTTTGTATTTACTGCTCCTTCTCTTTGGAATGTTCTTTCCCATCTATGTGACTCACTAAATGCTCACATAGCCCCTTATTAGGGAGGCCTTCCTATAGCATCATCTATAACACTGAAATTCCTTACCCTGCTTTCCCAACTTAACCTGACCCCAATCATCAGCACTACTTTATGTAATACATAGTTTCTTTGGGATTTACTTAGCACCAGTGTCATTTTGATCAGAATATGAATTCTATAACGTCAGGGATTATTGTTTTTTACTGCATATTCTCTACATCTTGAACAGCAAAATTCAGGTAATAGCATCAAGAACACATAAATATTTATTTAGTAAATAAACCTGAGAAACTGCATTAATTAAAATATACTAGATGGTGTCTGAATTATTGTAAAGAAGTATCAAATTACAAATAGATCGACATCTAGAAGCTGAGTGTTTGGAAACAAATATATATTTCCATGTCTATATGAAGTGTTACTATTATCTTCATTTTAGGGCTAAGAAATCTGAAGCTTAGATTAACTATACTAAATTCCCAGGTCATATATCAGAATCAGTGTAGCACTGTAGCACTGTAGCCCCGAATGGCAGAGCCTGGTAAGCTACCATGGTGTATACAATATGCCAAAAACAGTAACAAGAAGTCTCACAATGGAGATGTTACTGGTGCCCGCTCGAGCAAATCAATGAACAGCAGGAGGAAAATGCTACAGTGCTACATAGGTTCTGATATATAACCTGGGGATTTAGTATAGTATAGGGCTATGCACTGTAGCACTGTCCTCCCGTTGTTCATCGATTTGCTTGAGCGGGCACCAGTAACATCTCTGTTGTGAGACTTGTTACTGTTTTTGGCATATCAAATATGCCACAAGTAGCTTGCCAGGCTCTGCTGTGTGGGCAGGATACTCTCGGTAGCTTGGTGGGCTCTCCGAGAGGGACAGAGGAATTGAACCCAGGTTGACTGCGTGCAAGGCAAATGCCCTACCCACTGTTCTATCACTCCAGAAATATAATTCTGGAGCCAGAGTGATAGTCCAGTGGGGAGGGTGGAGTGATAGTCTAGTGGGGAGGGAGTTTGCCTTGCACGAGGCTGACCTAGGTTCGATCCCCAGCATCCCATATGGTCCCCCAAGCACTGCCAAGAGAAACTCCTGAATGCAGTGCTAGGAGTAACTCCTGAGCATTACTGGGTGTGACACCAAAAGAAAAAAAAGAGAAATGTAATTCTGATGTTACATAATCTATAAGAATGAAAGACTACCATGAAAGATACCTACCCTATACAGTTTTCTCCAGGCTCTAAACTTCCTACTTTTCAAGAATGTTCACTGCATCATCTAGTACATGATCTTTCTTCTTTCAGGACCTCTTTGTTTACTTATTATCTTCCTGTCTATAGCTCATATCCCATAACCCAGTATGTGAACCACTGACTTGCCTATATATTAAATACTCTGCCTTTTGTCCGTTTACTGCCTATCTCTTAAAACCTCTACCCTAGATGGAAGCATCTATATTTTCTGTATACTTGCACCTGAGCTTTTGAGTTCTGATCTGCAGATTAGGATCATTATAATTCACATACCTTCACTGGCAGTCTAAGAGAGTGAACTGTACCCACGACGCTCTTTGGTGGCCAAGCAGAACTGACAGGCAAAATTACCTGAGATTCCAAGAGGAGGTTAATGCAGAAGCAGAATACAAGTTGACAGAGCAACAAGGTAATTAATCAACTGCCTACATAAACTGTTTGTTTTTTTATAATGCCAAGGACTGAGCCCAGGTCCTCATGCAGGCCAGGCTCTAGCACCAAGTTCCGCTCACACCCTAAGTGAAGTGACAGTGTGACACAGGAATTAGCCATGAGAAAATATTCATGACAAAAACTCTACTGGACCTTAAATACTGCAACTGACCTGTGATTCTCAAGGACTCTTTCGAATTTTCCTCTCCAAACTTTGATTCCCCACCCCACCCCCTTTCATTCAAGGTTATAGAACCAAGTGCCTCTGACACTTGAGGCATGTGCTCCTCCATTGAGCCTAATCTTCTGCTATTTCTTCCATCACTCATAGATTATCTTGCTTTTCTAGTAAGAAAGCATAAATTTCAAAAAGAAGATCACACTAATACTCTGCTAGCAAACTTGCATTAGTGTTTACACCTCTGCCCATCATCTTTTTGCTTCTTCCCTGCTGCATAGAGAAGTCACCCATGCTACTTGAGCCAATCCTTCCACTTGTTTACTGGGTTCACGCCTCTACTTCCATTTCATGATTACTACTGCTATAAATGAATCCTTGCTCTTGTTGCTTCAACCTCTTCTGTAATGGCTTCGTGCCTTAGCATTTAAACATATCAATGTTCTTTTATTGCTATGGGGAAAAAAGTGCATTCTTGGACACCCTTCTTAGCATCCTCAAAACTATACTGCTCATGACACACGAGTGGTCCCTCTGTTCCTGAACACCCATGATCCTGGAGGCCAACTAACTACTTTTGGCACCCAGTGGCTTCTTGCAGAAATTCCTCTAGACTGTGAACCAAGCTATGGCTCCATGCCACCCCAGGAGGGGAAAGGTTTTTCTCTCTCAGCCTTTCCTTTCCCTGGCAGTGGCGTGGCGACCACCATCTTATAAGGCCCACTAAAGAGAGGTACGAGCTTGCCATGATGTGATTTCTGGCAGAAATTTCTCTAGACTTAATTACTAAAATACCAGAAATCCAAAACCATGCAACCTCATATGCTCTTCATTCTCAGCAATGTAAAACAAATTATCAAATTATGCCTTTTCGGCAGGTCTGATTGTTGGGGGAAAATTCCAAATAATAATAGTGAGTTTTCTGTTGAAATATTGAATGTAATCAAAGTAAAGAGAAGGCAAAATGAAAATCATCAGCCACACAGGCGGGGGGTGGAGGTGGGATGGGAGGTATACTGGGGTTCTTGGTGGTGGAACATGTGCACTGGTGAAGGGATGGGTGTTTGATCATTGTATGACTGAGACTTAAGCCTGATAGCTTTGTAACTTTTCACATGGTGATTCAATAAAAAATTAAACAAACAAACAAACTATACTGCTCATGAACAGCTTTATAAGGGTCTATTTCACAGTGATTCAATAAAAAAGTTTTTTTTAAAAAAGGAAAAAGACTATACTGGTTATTCCCAAATAATCATTATATATATTTTTTTCTTTTTTTGGCTCACACCCGGCGATGCACAGGGGTCACTCTTGGCTCTGCACTCAGGAATTACTCCTGGTGGTGCTAGGGGGACCATATGGGAGACTGGAAATCGAACTTGGGTTGGCCGCGTGCAAGGCAACGCCCTACCCACTGTATTATCGCTCCAGCCCCCCAAATAATGATTCTTAAACTAGGAGCCAGTAATCAGATTTGTATGCATCTAAGTAAATTAGTTATTGCTGCCCATATCTGCTTCTTCGACCATTTAACAAATAAATTCCCTCTTTGTCTCTCTTTGTCTCTGTCTGTCTGTCTATCTGTCTGCCTGTCTGTCTCTCTTCCCCCTTTTACCTGATGTTTCTGTATGTCAGGAGATTAAAGCTAACAAATGACTTTTTCTGAAAAAAATCTTTTTTTTTTTCATGTTAAATGCTTTTGGGAGGGTTTGGGCTACATCAATTGGTGGTTAGCAGGTTGAAACAGGATCGGCCATTGCAAGCAAATGCTTTACCACCTGTGCTATCTCTCTGCTCCTCATGTTAAACATTTTCTACTCACTTCCCCCCCCCACCCAGAATCTAATGTTCCTTTATAAATTATGCTACTGGTTGGTAGAATATTTTCAATGTCTATGCTTGACAAAATCCTGCTCACCCTATCTAGTAAATAGAATAATCATTAACATTTATAACTACTACTGTCAATCAAAAAGTGTACGACCAGAGAGATGGCTCAGAGGGCTGAGAGCACACTTTGCATGTGGGAGGCCTGGGTTTGAGTCCCGACCATATGGTCTTCTAAGCACCATGGGGAGTAATCCCCAAGACTGAACCAGGTGTAGTCCCTGATCTCTGCCAAATGTGACCCCAAAGTAAAAACCAGAATCACGTAGGACTTATTTACTTGATTATGTCTATTTCCTCACCTCTCATTCACCCATTAATACTTCCTAATCTGAACATTGACTAAACCTTTTGCCCAAAATTTTCACATTGGGATTCTCACTGCACTCTGTAATATAAAAGACAATTTTGGGCTGGAGAAATAATACAGGAGATAAGGCACTTGCCTTGCAAGGGCTGCTTCAGCTTGTCGCCAGCACTGCATCTGGGCCCGCAAGCAGCACGAGGGGCATTCCTGAGCAGAGTCATGAATGTGCCCAGAGCACCACTTGTTGTGGCCCAAACTCCCCATCCAAAAATAATAGACAATTTTTAGGCTGGAGAGATGGTTCAATAATCTTGAGCACATAGTTTGATGCAGGAGGTCCAGATTTGATTCCCAGTACTGCTGGGGTCCCCTGAGTCCCCTCAGCCCCCTGAGCACTGCTGGGAGCAACCCCAAACACAGAGCTGGGAGTAGTCCTTGTACATTGTCAGGTGTGGCCCTAAAACAAAATTAAAAAACAATAAAACAAAAACAAAAGACAATTTTTATTTCACAAGCTCTTGCAGTATAAATCCAACCACTCCCTTTTCCTTAAAAAGACAAGGGTAAGCCCTGAGCACCGCTGGGTGTGGTTCCCAAACTGAAAAACAAACAAACAAAACAAAAATAAGTGTAATTTTTATGGCGTCCACTAAGCTACATACTATACAGGTTCTCTGTGTCTTTCGTTGGGCTTTGTCAGCTCCTTCATAATAAATTACTTTAGCTCTGGAAATCCTAGGCCTTTGTCCTAGCTCCTTCTCTTACTCTGTGCATTTTACAAAAATGATCTCATTTCTTCCTGTGGCTTTTGTGTTAGATTCTATACCTGATATCGCCACATGCTATTTCACAGGCACCTCACAATAAGCCAGAGAAAGAAGCTCACTGATTTTTCCTCCACCCTCTAAATCTGCTCATCCTCCATCACAGTAAACGGCTGCACCACCCAGAAATTTAGGACTAGATTTTGGCTCCTCTCTTATATCCTACATTTAATCCTAATCATGAAGGAAGTTAATTAAATAATTTAGACGATTCTCAAGTCTGTCATTCTCTCCCCACCCTTGCTGCCAACGCCCTTAACCAGGCTCCCATATTCCATCACTGACCACTGCAGTGACTAGGTCCCTGGACTCATGGTTTTATTTTTTGCCCTTTTGCAAAACATCCTCTACACTGCAACCAGAATAGTC
The DNA here is from genome assembly GCF_027595985.1 of Sorex araneus. NCBI lineage: Eukaryota > Metazoa > Chordata > Mammalia > Eulipotyphla > Soricidae > Sorex > Sorex araneus. Next base: position 323,394,349 of record NC_073302.1, on the reverse strand, counting down.
TTTAAACAATGAAAATCTAAACATCTAATTTCCCTGGGATACTTTTCAATGGAAGACATCCGGAATCCAGTCACAGCCATGCTCAAGGCCACTCTCCACACGTTCGGAGGAGCCTCACGTATGAAGGAACCAGCAAAGGAACCCAAGTGTGCGGGACCCGGGACGAAATCTCCAAGGCTGCTCAGATTGGAACTGGGCCTATTCCACCCAGATCCCCTATTTTCCAGTAGCTTGGCAGTCACACCCAGAAACTGCCCTGGGCGCCATGTAATCCCATCAATGGCCAACATCTAGAGACTATAAAACCAAACTCCCAGAAGGGCTCTGGCCATGATGCGGCTGCCAGACATCTGATAGCCTAGTTCTCCCTCTTGGAGAACCTGGCAAGCTACTGAGAGCTTACTGCCCGCATGGGGAAGAGCCTGGCAAGCTCCCCGTGGCATATTCATATGCCTAATACAGTAACAGTGATGGGTCTCATTCCCCTGACCCTGAAGAGCTTCTAATGTGGCACTGTTGGGAAGGATGAGTAAAGAGAAGCTACTAAAATCTCAGTGCCAGGATGAATGGAGATGTTACTGGACCTACTCAAGCAAACCGATGATCAACACGATAACAGTGATACAGTGATACAGTGATATTTTTCAATGATGCATTATTACAATACTATGTTCAGAATTTATTTTTTTCTCCTTTTCTGCTCTCTGCCTAGTCCCTCCCTCATTCCTTTTCTTTTCTTTTTTTTGGCTTTTTGGGTTACACCCAGTGATGATGCTCAGGGTTATACTCCTGGCTCTGCACTCAGGAATTACTCCTGGCGGTGCTTGGAGGACCATATGGGATTCCAAGGGTTGAACCCGAGTTGGACGCATGCAAGGCAAACTCCCTCCCTGCTGTGCTATTGCTCTGTCTCCTCCTTCAGTCCCTTTCAGTGAAAGTATTTCCTCTGAAACCCCATGCCCATTGTTGCAGCTCTCTGGGCTCCCACATGGAAAATGGCTTTCCCATGCTTGCCTTCACACTTGGAACTCCTACTCATCCCTTAGAATTCAGTTTTATTTGTATCCACAGAAAAGCCTTCTTTACACCTGCATTTCTCCAGATGGAGTTTGTCCACCCATTAGTCAATTGCCTAATGTCCTCTTTCTTTATCAGTATTTTATATACATCATTATTTTTATTCATTATGTTTGAAGTATTTGTTTAAAATATTGTTTTAAATATAACTTCTTTAATAATCTGTAAACTCTCTCTCTATATATATATTTTTGCTTTTTTGATCACACCCAGCAATGCACAGAGGTTACTTCTTGCTCATGCACTCAGGATTACTCCTGGCAGTGCTCGGGGGACCATATGGGATGCTGTGAATCGAACCCAGGTCGGCCATGTGCAAGGCAAATGCCCTACCCACTGCGCTATTGCTCCAAACCCTGTAAACTCTATTAAGCTGGGGATGATGTCTTGTTTATTACTGTGTCTACATAGTCTACCTAGCATAATCCCTGGCAGAGTATTGGTATATAATAAATATAGGATAAGCCATTTCACTCATTCCTCTGAGAGTCTACACTTAACCTTTCTAAATAACTAGTGAGAAAATACATTCAAGTTCTAACTGTGGCTCTACACATAACTTCTTGTCTATTCTTTTCTCAAAGCACTTTTTTCCCCCATGTTCTTTCTCTTGCTCTCTCTGTGCACACAGAAATGGTATTCACATGATTTCCCAGTTTGTAGTGAGATTTTGAGGGGTGTCAAAGGAGACTGGATTGATACACCTTGGAGACAGGGTTTTATTTCAGGGTAGACACTTTATCTCTATTCCTTAGTTTCCAAAGATCTTGGGATTAAAACACTTTCATTTCCAGTAAAGATATAGGAATCTCAAACAAACAAACCACAAGCCTATTTTCCATTGACCATGGAATTTAAATTGAGTGTGGATCATCAAGACAAAGAAAGATCTGGAAGAATGAAATCTATGACTTGTGGGATCTACATGTCTCCAGCCCAAACATCTAATGTGACTGATTCACATAGTGGATGAGTATTCCTACTGTTTCATAGTATTACCAACTCTGGTATTACCTGGCTTTTAACTTTTAGCTACATAGAGAATTCTATGACATTACCCCACAACACAATTATGTATCAAGTCTCCTCTCACCTCCCCAGAGCTGGTTCTTAATGGTAATCATTGTGGAGATTGGAGAAATAGCTCAAAGGGCTAGTGAACGTTACTTTGCGTATGGGAGGACTGGGTTTGATTCATGAATCACATGGTCCCCCAGGCATGACTGGGAGTGAACCATGAGCACCATGCAGGGTAGAGCATTTTTGAACACCTTAAGGTGTGGTTCCCCACACCCCTCAAAATAAAAGATGACTGGCATGTCACTGTAAATAAGGCTGAATCAATCTTTGATATATTGATGAACTTTCATGTTTCCTCTTTGGATTATCTTTTCTTAGTTTGGGTTGTTTTCATGAACTCCTATATATTGTTTATATGTATACATATATATATATACATATATATATGTCCCTCTCAGAGAGCCTGGCAAGCTACCAAGAGTATCCCGCCCTCATGGCAGAGCCTGGCAAGTTACCCATGGTCTCAATATGCCAAAAACATAACGACAATCCTCATTCCCCTGATCCTGAAAGAGCTCCCAATACGCCATTGGGCTACAATAGCATGAGACAGGGATGAATGGAGACATTACTCGTGTCCACTCAAGCAAACGGATGAACAAAGGGATGATAGCGATGCAGTGATATGTATATATGTATATTTTTTAATGAATCACCATGAGATACAGTTACAAACTTTCGTGATTATGATTCAGTCATACAATGATTGAGTACCCATCACTCCACCAGTACCCATTCTCCACCACCAATGTTCCCAGTATCCCTCCCACCACTGCCCATTTCCCCTTCCCCTTCCCCCTTACCCCCCCCCCGCCTCTGTGGCAGACTCCTACATATTGTGTGACTTATAAATGTCACAAGTTTATTTCAACAATTCTGGAGCACGTGAAGGTGTCAGCATATTTGCTGTCCTGTCAGGGTCTGCTTCCTGATTCCTAGACCTCTGTCTTTTTGTTCCAGCAGCTCACTGGCAGAGTGGGTGCAGGTGCTCTCTGATAAGGCTACCAGTCCTCTTAGTGGAGTCCTCATGACTTACCTCCCCAAAGCCCCACCTTCAAATATAATTGCTTGAGGATTAGGTTACAACACAGGGTCTTTGTTTTTTTTCCTTTTGCCAGGGCCACACCCAGCAGTATTCGACTCCCAGGCAGAGAGTTAGTGCCACTCCTGGCAGCACTGGGGACGGGGGACCATGAAGTGCCAGGACAGTCCTAGGGGCTCCTGTTTGCAAAGCATGTGCTCCAGCCCTCTGAACTAGCTCCCTGACTGCATGACATAAGGGTTATTTAGATTTTAGCATACCTGTTTGTGTCTTTGGACAATTTTAAAAAAAGAAAATGGATCTTTTATTTTTCCAAATCCATCCAATTTTACTTTGTTTGGTTTGGTTTTTGGGGCCACACCTACCAGTACTTCTGGCTGTCACCCAGGGATCATTCATGGAGGGATTTAGGGAGTATACATATGGTATCAGGGATCGAACCTGCGTTAGCTGAGTGCAAAGCGATACCCTACTTGCTCTATTATCGCTCCAACCCCAGAATTCATCCAGTTTTTAAAAATATTATAAAGAATAATGCTTAATTAGGATTAAATAAATATTCTTCTGGAGGCAGTTTATATTCACATTCCCTCACTGATGTTTTTTAAAAAATTTATTTAAATTTCCTCACCCATAAATGCTCAGGGGCCACTCTGGCACTGTTTAGGGGTCACACCAAGTAGTGGCTCAGGAATCCCAGTGATGCTGGGATTCACACCATAGTCACAGCCGCAGCCATACACAAGGCAAGTGCCCCGATCCCTGTACTATTTCTCCAGCCCCGAGTCTTCTGTTCTTATTAAATTGTTCAGATTGTCATGTGGGTCACCCCAGTAAGTGCTTCAGGGATCGTCCTCAATGCTGGGAGAAGGGGGCTATACACTAATGGGAATCAAACCCAGAGCCTCCATCGTCCCTGGGCCAGGGCACATGTTCTCATCACTTGAACTATCTTTGTGGGCCTAAATTTATTATTATTATTATTACATTTTGGCGGGGGCAGTGGGTACACACATTGGTGGTCAAGGCCAACTTCTAACTTTGTGTTTGGGGACTGCTTTTGGCAATGCCAGGGGAGCCACAAAGTGCCAGGGATCAAACCACTCTGCCAAGCACATGCTCAGCCCTTTGAGCTCTCTCTTGGGCTTGCCCATATTTGTAAAGCAGTCGCATCTATTTCTTATCTTACCCTCTTAATTTTTTTCCTATTATCAAAGTTAAAAATACTTTATTTGAAAAAAAAAACAAAAAAAATAAAAAAAATACTTTATTTGACTTCTAAAACACTTATAGTTTTACCTTTCACATCTAAGTGCTTTTTTCTTTTCTGGGTCTTCTCAGGCAATGGTGTAGGATAACATGGGGTTGGTCCTTTTAGCCTTGCTGCAGGGAAATTAGTTTACCTTAAAGCAATGTCCTTTCTGCATGGACACAGGAAGACAGTTAATATTATGCTTTGTAACTTTGGAACTGATTGACTCCAATAATATTTATTCCCAAGCATCCGCTTTCTCAACTCAGTTGCTCTTAGTTCCTAGCACCCCAAAAGCAGGGTCCCGACAAGGGACAGAATGGACCCAGGGAAAGCTGTGAGCTACCCTGGAATTGAAATGGGCCAGGCCAAAGCGCCACAATATTCAACTATAAGTTGGAACATGGCCATAGACAAATGCTGTCATGATCCAAAAGTAACAACGAGACTAGGACCTTGCTGGGGTTAGGAAGACTAACCTTGCCTGAGGACTGTGATCTGGAATACATAGTGAATGTCCTCAGGAAGAACCAAACTTTAATTCTGATATATCTCTTACTGTGCTCCTACAGAATGACATTGCTAGAAATATTAGAAGTAAATTTACTGTAACTATTTAAGCGGATTACTAGCTGAGGAAAGAAGAAAGCGACACACCCTTGTTTAGATCCCATCCTTGAGCAGTTCTCCTAGTAGTCTGCAATAATCTCCTTAGATGAGATTTTGTTAATCTCCTGGAGAAGTGGTCTTACCCTTCTTTGCTGATTTGTTAATGTTCAACCCACCTTTGTGTTACCGCCCTATGTGATTGCTATAAACTAAGACTGTAACAGAAGTAGGAAGAAGACACATAAGCAAGGAGAAGAGGCAGAAGTGGAGAGAAGACACAGAGGCAAGACAGAAGACACAGAAGCAAGAGAGAAGACACAGAAGCAGAGACAGAAAGAGGTCAGAAGAGACCAGAGGAGAGACTACAGAGACAGAGACAGACAGACAGAAGACAGACAGACAGACAGACAGACAGACAGAAGAGAACACAGCGGCACACACAAAAGCAGAGCACAAGGAGGAGCCATACCAATCCGGTTCATACACAGTGGCTCGAGAGCACCGAACATGAATGGAGAGAGAGAGAGAGAGAGAGAGAGAGAGAGAGAGAGAGAGAGAGAGAGAGAGAGAGCCTCCCTGAGAGCCCTTGAACAACACACACACACACACACACATCGCACCCTCCCGCGCTTGCACGCTTTTGTAATTTTTTACACAACGGAGTCTGAAGACCCATTTGAACAATTCTCAGCCAAAAGGTAGTTGAGGGGAAGGGAGGGAAGGAGTGATCAATGCGACTCCTGGAGATGCAATGCTGTTTGGGTCCAGCGGTATCAGAGATTACTGAGGCCATCCTAGCAGTGCTCAAGGGACCATGTGGGGCCAGGGGGTTGAACTGAGGTGAACTGCATGCAAAGCCTGTGCTTTAACTTCTGTACTAACTCTCTAGCCCCTAAGATTTTTTCTTCCTTTTTGGATCACCTGGCAATGCACAAGGGTTACTCCTGGATTATGCACTCAGGAATTACTCCTGGTGGTGGTCAGGGGCCATATGGGATGCTCGGAATCAAACCTGGGTCAGCCATGTGCAAGGCAAACACCCTACCTGCTGTGCTATCGCTCCAGTCCCTAAGATTTTTTTTTTTAAATTTCACTAAGTATAATATTTTTTTTCTTGTAAGGATACTCAACTGCTCCAATAACATTGATTGAATAACCTCCTTCTCTTCCTCATCTCATCCTCTGGTTTGCCATGTCTGCTTTTATCAAGTTCGAATATATAGGTGAAAGTCTTTCAGTTGTACTGATCTAATTCTGTGACAATGTCTCATTATCTTAATTTCTTTCTCATTATACATCATAATGAGCCTCACACATGAAGGAACCGGCAGAGGAACCCAGGTGTGCGGGACCCAGGGCTGAGACCGCCACGCGTGCTCCTCCTTTCCTCTTCCCTTCTCCTTCCTTCCCTTCTCTTCCTTTCTCTGTGTGGGGTTTGGACCACATTCAGTGGTGTTCAGGATTTACCCCTTGCTCTCAGGGATCACTCCTAGCAGGGACTACAGGGATGGAACCTGGATTAGTCTCTTGCAAGGCAAGCTCTTTATTTGCAGTACTATCTCCTGAAGTATTATGCAGAGAATACTTACAGGTTCCAATCTCCCTGAATATTAGTACAGGTATCTTCTAAACAATCTCTCCTGCCCTCCTCTACGTAATTTTCAAACAGTCTTGTCAAGATCAAGGTTATTCTTATAGATTTGAGTAGAGTTTTTATGCAAAACCATATGGTATGTCTCCAATTATCTGTAAAGTTTTTCAAAAAGGTTTGTAATTTATCACAAAAATTTACACACACCTTTACTACTTCATATACATCCTAAGTCCTTCAGATTTCTTATTAAAATATTATTACTTTTATGTTGTTATATATACTTAATACATCAATTTGAAAATGTTGGTAAATAGAAATGCCATTGACCTTGTGTGTGATTTTGAATACAGTAGCTTCAGTAAATTTTTCTAATTAAAAAATATCTAAAGATTGAATTTTTTACATATTATCTTTAGTAACATTTTTGCTTTTTCCACTTATAATATTTTGTAGGTTTGGGGAAATCAAACAGACCGGAATGCATGCTGTGCACACAGGAGCACCCTGATTGAAGCATATAGGAAATCACATGGTTCACTGAGCAACTATAGGAATGACCTGAGCACTGAACTGGGAGTAGCTTTTAAGCACTGAGCACTGAGCTGGGAGTAGCCTTTAAGCACTACCAGAAAAGCCAAATACAAATACCTTATATCTCATTTTACCTTTTCATATTTTCTAGAATCACCAGTCACTGTCACTGTCATCCCATTGCTCATCGATTTTCTTGAGCAGGTACCAGTAACGCTTCCATTGTGAGACTTTGTTGCTACTGTTTTTGGCATATCGAATATGTTGAGGGTAGCTTGCCAGGCTCTGCCATGTGGGCAAAATACTCTCAGTAGCTTGCCGGGCTTTCCGAGAGGGGCAGAGGAATCGAACCCGGGTCGTTCCCGTGCAAGGCAAACGCCCTACCCGCTGTGCTATCCCTCCAGCCCTAGAATCACCAGTATATTGATTAATAGGATGGTATAAGTGTATCCTGGTTTGGCTCCTGCTTTTAAAAGGAATGTCTTCAGGTGTTTTTTGTTTGTTTGTTTTTTGTTTTTTTTTTGCTTTTTGGGTCACACCCAGCGATGCTCAGGGGTTCCTCCTGGCTTTGCACTCAGGAATTACTCCTGGCAGTGCTTGGGGGACCATATGGGATGCCGGGGATCGAACCCGGGTCAGCCGCGTGCAAGGCAAACGCCCTACCCACTGTGCTATCGCTCCGGCCCCAAGGTTTTTTTTTTTCTTCTAATTAACCTAGGTGTTGTTGTGTTTTGTTTTTTAAATAACAAGTGGAGATTGAACTTAGGTAAGCAGTTTTTTAGTGGAAGTCATTTTAGGGCTTGGTTCTTTAAAATACAATGACAAATTAATTTTAAAATAATCACTCAAACTTGCATTGCTAGTATAACCAGAACAGGCCTTGTCTTATTCTATTTTTATACATTGTGGATTTGGTTTGCTAATATTTTGCTTAGGAGATCTGCAGTAATCTCCAGGGATGAAATTGAGCTTGCAATTATTCTTTGTATAATTCTTCAAAAGAATTGGGGAGGTGCCATACCTGATGGGTGTTCAGGACTCAGTCCTGGCCTGAGCTCAGGGAATCACTCCTGGTAGGGAACCAGAACCCTTAGGTTGTGTCAGGGATCAAACTCAGGTCAGCTGTTTACAAGGTAGTTGTCTTACCCATCATGCTATCTCTCTGGCTCCTATCTTTTTTGGCATAAATTTATATTTTATCTCTCATTTTGGCATCAAAGCTATGCTTATTTTATTAAAAAATTTAGTAGTGTTTTTGTTGATGTTGTTATGCTCTTTAAAAGAGTTTGCCTAGGGCACGAGAAGCAGACCCTCTTCGCCTATAGACTGTGATGCTGAGGTCTCCTAACCCATTTTGGCACCAGAGCGGATTCTTGCAGCCATGCATTTTGACTGTGAACTGAGCTACAACCTCGTGCAGCCCGGGGAGGGATTTTTTCCCTCTCCACCCCATTTTTCTGAGCGAAAATGGCGGCAGCGGCAGCAGCCACGTGGTGAGAGCCACCCTCTAAGACCCCTCAACCAGGAGGTACGCCTTCCGCCCAGAGATGAACCGGAGCCGCGGCACGAGAAGCAGACCTTCTGCGCCTATTGACTGTGATCCTGAGGTCTCCTAACCCATTTTGGCACCAGAGCGGATTCTTGCAGCCACCCATTTTGACTGTGAACTGAGCTAAAATATTAGAAACCCAAAACCGCGCGGCCGCGCTCAAAATCTTCACTCTCAACAATGAAGAGAAATTATTAGATGATGCCTATTCATCAGGCCTGATTGTTGGGGAAAATTTCCAATCAATAATAGTGAATTCTGTATGGAAATATGGAATGTACTCAAGGTATATAGAGAATAATGGGATTATCATTAGCTACTTAGATGGGGGTTGGGGTGGGAGGGGGGTGTATTGGGGTTCTTGGTGGTGGAACGGGTGCACTGGTGAAGGGAATGGGGGTTTAATCAGTATTTGACTGTGACTTAAACCTGAAAGCTTTGTATTTTTTTTTCTTTTTTTCACGGTGGTTCAATAGAATATTTCTTAAAAAAAAGAGTTTGTCTAAATTTGAATTTGTCTATTTTTGTCTATTCTTTGATGGCTGACAGAATTTATCTCTGTTGCTGGTTTTTTTTTTTGCTTTTTGGGTCACACCCGGCGGTGCTCAGGGCTTACTCCTGGCTCTGTACTCAGGAATTACTCTTGGTGTGCTCGGAGGACCACATGGGATGCTGGGAATCGAATCCGGGTCCACCGAGTGCAAGGCAAATGCCCTACCCGCTGTGCTATTGCTCCAGCCCCTGTTGCTGGTATTTTATTTCTGAAAAGGTTACATTGTGATCTAATTTACTAGAATGTCCCTTGTGATCTAGTTTACTAGAATGTCCCTAAGACCAGTCAGAATTTTATTTTTTGAGCCAGTTTTGATTATTTTTTTTGTTTGAAAGTATTGTTTTATTTAAGTTCTCAGATACTACTTTTCTATGAAATTCCTCGTTTTAATCATTGCATCTGTAATTATGGCCATTTTTTTCATCCCCTAAGTTATTTATACTTTCTCTTTATTTCCTCTTGCTGCGGCCCACGCGGCCAACCTGAACCTTGGCAGGAGAGACGGAATGAGAGCTGAGTGGGATAGGGAAGACTGCATGCAATAAACGGCATACAGCGAGTTTATTATAATCCAAGCTGGTTTATATAGCCCAAGTTTAGTAATGATCAGCTGGTTACATAAGCCTCATAAACGATATTAATCAAGCTGTGCAAGCAACTTTATTTTTGCCAACATTACTTGTTTTTCAGTTCCTTCTTGGTTTTCGGTTCCCTATCTCAGCCCTGAGAAACAAGAAATGGAGATGTGGCCTTGGGCATGGCTAAGGCGGATATGAGCCAATCCTCCCTTCCACTTCATCTCAAGTCCAGCTGCCAGAGCATGGTGGCCCTTCAGCTTTACTCTCGAGGCAGATCGCCAGAGCATGGTGGCCCTTCAGCCCCCTGTCCAGGTCTGCTGTCAGGAGATGGCTCGCTCTCCCGCCAAGTTTCTCCATCCCCATCCCTGTCTACAGGGACAGAGGCAGGGGTGCCTAGGCCTGTCACCAACACTTATTATTATCATTTTGGTTTTGGGACCAAAATGTGTGACGCTCAGGGTTACTCATGACTCTGTGCTCAGGGATCACTCCTGAGGTCTTGACGATGAGCTCGAGTTGGCCATGTTCAAGGCAAACCCCTACCTGCTGTGCTATTGCGCCTGCTGCAAACCGTTTCTTGATTACAGTCATCAGAGACGTGTCTGTTTTACAGGTCTCCTCAAAGAATCAAGTTTTTGTTTCGCAAATCCTATAGTCATTTTGTTTCCCCCCCCCCTCTTATTTGCTGTAGATTTATTTAGATAATTTCTTGACTTTGAAAATTGGATACTTGTTTATTTGAATTTTTTTACCTTTTTTTCCCCCCTGAGTTGCACGTGGGTTACTCCTGGCTCTGCACTCAGGAATTACTCCTTGCGATGCTCAGGGGACCATATGGGATGCTGGGGATGGAACCTGGTTTGGCCGCCTGCAAGGCAAATCCCCTACCCGCTGTGCTATCATTCCGGCCCGTACACATATGCTTTTTACATTATATTATATGCTTCTCACCAATTTGTTTCTCCCATTTAGTTTTTTTTTTCTTAATGTGGCACAGAGGTAGGTTGTTCGCTTTGCACTCAGTCTACCCAGGTTTGATTCCTCCAACCCTTCTCGGAGAGCTCAACAAGCTACCCAGAGTATCTCCCCCGCATGGCAGAGCCTGGCAAGCTACCCGTGGCATATTTGGTATACCAAGAACAGTAACAAGAAGTCTCAAAATGGAGACATTACTGGTGTCCGCTCAAGCAAATCAATGAGCAATGGGGTGACAGTGATGACAGTGAAAGTAAAACATAGTTTTGGGGGCTGGAGGGATAGCACAGCGGGTAGGGCGTTTGCCTTGCATGGGGCTAACCCAGGTTTGATTCCCAGCATCCCATATGGTCCCCCGAGCACCACCAGGAGTAATTCTGAGTGCAGAGCCAGGAGCAACCCCTGTGCATCGCCAGGTGTGACTCAAAAAGCAAAACAAAACAAAACAAACAAAAAAAACCTAAAAACAAACAAACAACAATAACAACAACAAAACAAATCATTTTATTTGGAGAAGTCTGTTTAGAAAAATATAAGGGAAGGGGTGGAGCAGTAGCACAGCAGGTAAGGCACTTGCCTAGCACCTGGCTGAACCAGGTTCAATTCCCAGCATTCCACATGGTCTTCTGAGCACCGCCAGGAGTGATTCCTGAGTGCAAAGAAGCCAGGAGTAACCCCTGAGCATCTGTGGGTGTGACCCAAAAAGCAAACATACATATATGAGGGGAGTAAAACATGTTTAAAAAAGGAACACGGGTTTCTCCAGTGGAGTGGGTGGGGGAGAAAGCTGAGAATAAACATCTCAGATTGAGATATGGGTGAATCTCCAGGGTAGAAAATGAACCTCCATTTCTGCTTTATTTGGGGTTTTACTCTACTGCTTATTGAATGTTACGTGCTATGACTCTTCTTTTGGTAATTACACTAAGTACTTTAATTTACCTGCCTAAGAGAATCTAAAGTGAATTTACATCTTTTTCTTTCCTCTTAAATCTCAAACCTTGTGGTGGTGGATTATTTTCAATCCTCCTTTTTGTGTTAATTATATACTATTTTATATAATATTTTATTTTGTTTTTAATAAGCATTTAGTTATAATTTTTATAGAATAAGTTTGTTTAGATTTACCTATAACTATCAATATTATTGCTTAATATTTCTTCTTGCATCTAACTTTTTCTCAATGATTATTTTCTTTTGCCTTAGTGTTTTTATAGTTTCTTTAGTGATGATAAATTATTTTCTTAAGTTTGAACTGTTAGCCGTGTCTTTAGTTATTTTTTCTTTTGCTTTTGAATCACACCTGGTGCTGCTCTGACTTACTCCTGACTCTGTGCTCAGGATCACTCCTGGTGAGTCTTGGGGGAACCATACAGGATGCCAGACATCAAACCTGGGTTGCCCATGTGAAAGGCAAGTGCCCTACCTGGTGTACTATAGCTCTGGACTCTTAATTTTTTCTTATTCTTGAAAGATAGTTCCAGAGAGTATAGCTTATAGAGTTAGAGTTTCCTTGCAGCTAAGGGAAAACACATTCTTCTGTTTTTTGACTTTGAAGTTTCTGGTGAGAAGTTAGCAATAAGCTGAATTGTTATACCATTGTGGATAATAAAAAATTTTTTTGGATGCTTATGAGACATTTTTTTCATATGCAGTTCTGCAAGCACTATCATATTTTGTGAATGTTCTATTATGCTTGGAATTTTCTTGCATTCCAAAATGCATTCCTTTGAATTTATCTATTGTTACCTCTATTTCTGCTTTCCATTCTTTCTGGTATCCTTTTTGTTGTTTCAATATTTAATTAAATACTAAGATTTAATGTTAAAATATTAGCCATTTTCATTATGTTCTGTCCCTTGATCTTTATTTCATTGGATAGCCAATCTCCATGTCTGTGTTGCCTATATGTAGGTAAGTTAGTCAGTTATCTTCTGGTTCATTAATTCTTTCCTCAGCTGTGTTTAATCTAATACTTCATCTACTGATTTTACTAATGTTTTTGTGATTTCCTTCAAATTTTCTTAGACTTAAAATTTTTTTATTTAGTCACCATGGATTATAAAATGTTTCATTATTGGGTTTGGTTCTACAATATTTCAACACTAATCCCTTCGCCAGTGTCCACCTCTCTCCACCAATGCCACCTGTTTCCCTTCCACCCACAGCCTATCTCTTGTTTAGTCTTTATATAATCTCATATTTCCTGCTTATGATCATGCCCAAGTTGTATTTATTTACATATTTATACATATATAGTATAATGTTCTATGTGTATTTTGTTTTTGTTTCACTTGTTTCTCATTAATGGTGACATATTTCCCTATTTTTAATATTGTCTGTGAGGTGCTATTTTCTTTTTAAAAAATTTGGTAGGAGCCAAAGAGATAGATCAAAGAGGTAGTGAGCATGCTGGGCCTGCAGGCGGCCAGGTTCTACCCCGATACCTCATGGTTCCTCAAGCATCACCAGGTGTGACCTCTCCGCAAGGTAGTGGGCTCTTGAGCCCGCTTGTGTATTGCCCCCCCCCACAAAATAAATCACTTGGTAGGATTTATTTGAAAACCAAGAAGGCAGGACCAATTAAGACAACTTAAAATTCTCTCCTTGAGATAATTTTCTTTGTAACTTAGAGGTAGTGTTATTTCAGGTCACAAACTTCCCTGTGGTTCTATCCCAGGGAAGATTTTTTTTCCTCCTTCCTTTTTACTCATAAACAAGCCAGACAACTTCTTTCTTTATACCCCTTTCATGCACTAAGATTTACATTTAATTCAATGTTACCTATATAGGTGGTCATTTTTTAATCACAGATTTGCCCTGGAGTGAGTTTAGGTTTCTGCTTTTCGTGTCTTGAGTACTTGTTAGAGCAAAAGCACGAAGTCACCAGGATTTGGCAGTAGCTAGAAAAATATTACTTCGGTGCTTATTTGCTTCCGAGAGTTCCTGTTTTCCCTTGGCTTGGTATCTATAGATTCCTTTCTTTTGTATAGAGAAATGGCATTTAAAAAAAATTAGACAGTTTCCCTCTTACTCTCTCTACTGATTCAATAAAAAAAATTAGAATATTTTATCCAGTATATTGTTTTAAATCTGCCAAACTGCTGAAAATGGAAGCCCTGGTTTAATAAAGTCAAAGGGAAATTCCCCAACTAATCTCTTTTCATCTTTCATTTCTTCTTTATATGAACTGACAAAACAATGAGTAATTTTCTAGGATTAAGGAGGAATTGAAAAAAAAAAAGGAGGAACTGAGGATTCAAATCATAGCTTTTTTAGGAGAATTGAGGGGAAGGGTTGGGCCACAGCCAGTGGTGCTCAGGCTGCTCTGTGCTCAGGGCTCATTCCTTGTGGTGTTTGGGGACCTTCTATGGTGTGGGGGCCAAACCACGATTGACTGTGTGCAAGGCAAACGGCTCAACCCCTGTAATATCACTCCATCTTCTCTAATTATAGATGGACCTGGGCAAGATATAGAAATTCTTAGAGGTAATGCATTTCTAACATTAAAATATACTAGTATTGTATTGAAAATTATACTTGACATACTATAAATTTGATAATTTAAGTAATATATTATATATATAAACAAATCTATCACTGTATCACTGTCACTATATCACTGTTATCCAGTTGTTCATCGATTTACTCAAGCAGGCGCCAGTAACGTCTTCATTTGTATCAGCCCTAAGATGCATGTGGCCTGGGTTCTGTCACCAGCACCACTGGGAATAACCCCCAAGCATTTTTCAGGGAGCAGTACAAAGCACTGCTGAGTGTGGCCCCCAAAACAAGCAAACAAAAGAGCAAATTGTTTACTAGGTTTGGAAATTAGACACTACATGTAAGAAGATGACATTGGATAACAATGAGAGGACTTGGAACAGAGAAAAGATCTTTCAGGGACAACCATGCTCCATCCAGGGTCTCCTGTTGAGAGAGAAGTCTTTCCAACCTAGGAAGTGTGAGGAAAAGACACTGTTTATTAGTTATAAATCACTGTCACTGTCATCCCATTGCTCATCGATTTGCTCGAGCGGGCACCAGTAACATTTCTGTGTGAGACTTGTTACTGTTTTTGGCAAATCGAATACGCCACAGGTAACTTGCCAGGCTCTGCCGTGTGGGCAAGATACTCTCGGTAACTTGCCAGGCTCTCCGAAAGGGGTGAAGGAATCGAACCTGGGTCGCTAATTATAAGTCAATAACTAATTTAGTATGCAGCAAAGTATCAGTGGAGGAAACAAGAATTCTTTTTAATAGAGGACACACCCAACAGAATTTGGGGGGCCCAGAGCCACTCCCAGAGATGCTCAGCCTGGTGATGTTTGATGCTCAGTCAGACAGTGCTGGAGGCCCCAGGGCTCTATCTAAGGATACTGGGGGTGGAGGGCAGGTTAGAGACAATGAAACTCACATGCCAGGCATGTGTGCTTCCGTTTGAAAGATCTCCCTGACCTAGAAAGAGAATTCTGAAGGCAGCTGAAGGTAAAGTCACAGTAGTGTGAATGCTGAAGTCAAGGACATGGAGGATAGCAACTCAGTGACAAGAAAGATCATATGTGAAGCAGGCTTCAGTTGGGCAAAGGACACTGATAAAGAACAATGTGAAATTGTAATGGAAATGGGTGTGGGTGCTGTGTGTTTCAAAGTTCGAGTTGATGGATGAAGATAATGAGTTTCAAAACTGGTACTTGGGGTCATGATATAAGGTTCTCCTACTCTGGGTGCACTGAACTGGAAGAAGTTGAAATAAGCACTGAAAAAATCCAAAACAGACATTTTTTTTTTTATGGAAGAGTGAAGAATAAATCTGTCTATTCATAGTTTTTATTTACCCTTCTATTAAATGTTAACATTTTGTACATTTTTATATGTTGTGGGAAGAGTACATTGGTGGGGCCTGAAGAAAAATTTCGATATATATACATATATATAAACATATATAAAACTATTTGATATATGTATGTATTTACCACATATATGTATGTATATATCAGTTAAAACTGAAGAACAAGGGAACATATAAGAGATTATTTTGGAAGGCAGTTGGAAAAATAATTTTCCTAAACAGCAGTAAGGGACACATTCAATTTCTTGTCATGTGATTTAAAATTGATTTATCTAGGATTTATAGGTTATAGGCCCTGGTTAGTCTGGGTACAAGAACCATTTTCCAACAAGTCATCTATCTCTAGAAAGTCATTTTTACAGACCTGTATGAGTAGTACTAGACTGAAATAAAGCTAAACTACTCTCTTAAGTTCTCCTGAACCTAGGATACCCCTGTCTTTTCTGGTATCTGTTAAAAAGAAAAGCCCTGGGAGAATATATTTATTGTACAGTTAGAAAATAGGTAGCAAAACTCCTACAAACATTAGGGCATAGAAATAATAAGATACTGGACGATTGAAAACAACAACAAAATACTGGACATATTGAAAACAACAACAAAAACAACAACAATATCAATTTTTTTCCTACGTGACTGACAACTGCCATACAACTAAATTTGTCAGGTGGCAGTTAGTCATGACTTGAATCCTTACCTTAGAGTATTGTTATGTTTAAGTATCCACCTTTCTAAAGGCATGAAAAAGATCTATTTTGTTTCCTTTGTTCCCTTCCTTATAGTTCCACTTAGTGTCTAAGGACTAGGATTAGGAAATTGCACGATGGAAGAATAAACAGTACCAAGAAGTGTTACACCCTTTTTCACACTACTAGCAGCTCTCATAACAGGATTATGAAACCTCATTAGATTTGCAAAAGACTGTAGGAAAAATAAATACCTGCAGATTAAAAATTTTAAATCTCTACTCTGCACTCAGAAAAGGAAACTGTATTTTTCTGAAATACAGAGGCAGTGTTGGAACACAAGTCTCATTGGAAAGAAGACCTTTTGTTTCTCCAGGACGGAAAGTAAGCCACATTCAACTTCAAAAGAAGTACCCCGTGGAGAGACAGTGCAGTGGGTGTGGCACTTGCCTTGCACCTGGCCGACCCTGGTGCAATCCCTGGCACTCCATATGGTTCCTGAGCCTGCCAGGAGTGATCCCTGAGCACCACCAAGTATGAGCCTCCTCATCTGAAAACAACAACAGCAACAACAATAACCACCACCACCACCACCAGAGAGGGAGGGAATAGAGGGAGGGGAGTAGCCCTGTGGTAAAAAATTAGACAGAAACCCACCAAATAGGGGGCCATAGCGACAGTACAGCAGGTAAACACTTGCTTTGTATGTGGCTGACTTGAATTCGATCCCTGGTATAGCATAAGATCCACTGAGTCCTGTCAGGAGTGATCCCTGAGCACAGAGCCAGGAGTAAGTCCTGAGCACCACTGGGTATGATCCCAAAACAAACAAAAACTCTGACAAATAATGTCAAAAGATTTTCCTAGATGTAGTAGACAAGAAGTGTTGAGAAACCAAGAGCCTGGGCTGGAGCACTAGCTGAGGGGGCTGAACACATGCTCTGCAGACAGGAGCCCATTCATTCGGGACACGGCAGAGTTTACTGGGGACACTGTGAGTAAACCCCGCCCCTCATCACATGCCCAGGAGTAGCCCCTGGGAAACCCCTAGGTGTGGTCCCAAACCCCAAACCATGAAACAAAACCCCAGTACACAACACAATGGAAGAATTGGTTTAATATCAAATTCCCTTAATAAAATATATTCTTTAAAACGAAGTCTAAAGGGCAGAGCAATAGTACAGCGGGTAGGGCATTTGCCTTGCTCTTGGCTGACCTGTGCTCGATCCTCAGCATCCCATATGGTCTTCCCAGCACTGCTAGGAGTAATTCCTGAGTGGTGCAGAGCCAGGAGTAACCCCTGAGCATTGCTGGGTGTGACCCAAAAAAAAAGAAAGGAAGGAAGGAAGGAAGGAAGGAAGGAAGGAAGGAAGGAAGGAAGGAAGGAAGGAAGGAAGGAAGGAAGGAAAGAAGGAAGGAAGAGAAAGAAAGAAAAAAGGGAGGGAGGGAGGAAGGAAGGAAAGAAAGAAAGTAGGAAGGAAGGAAGGGAGGGAGGAAAGAAACAAAGAAAGTAGGAAAGAAAGTGGAAAAAAAGAAAGAAAGAAAAAAGGGAGGGAGGGAGGAAGGAAGGAAAGAAAGAAAGTAGGAAGGAAGGGAGGGAGGAAACAAAGAAAGTAGGAAAGAAAGTGGGAAAAAAAGAAAGAAAGAAGGAAGAAAGGAAGGAAGAGAAAGAAAGAGAAAGAAAGAGAAGAAAGAAAGAAAAGAAAAGAAAAGAAAGAAAGAAAGAAAGAAAGAAAGAAAGAAAGAAAGAAAGGAAGAAAGAAAGGAAAGAAGTCTAAAACTAAAAAAAAAGCTCAAACGAAAATCAAGTAGTATAAACTAAGGGCGAGGGAGATGGCTAAATGGGTACTTGCATCCTCAAACCCTAGGTTTGATCCTTGGCACTACAGTCTCTCAGCCCAAGTCCCACAGGTGGGACTTTTTTATCCAAACAAAAAAAGTAGAAATTAATAGGTGTGTCAGGGCAAGGGATGAAATGATTCTTTCTCTCTCTCTCTTTTTTTTTGCAATCTTTTCATTAAATGAAGTGTATTTCAATTTGCCTGAGAAAAGTATAATGGAGCCTATCTACATTAAGTTCCTCAAGCTAATACTGATGGCAAAAATACCATAAAAGAAGTTACCTATTTTCATTAAATGGAATGTATTTCAATATGCCTGAGAAAAGTATAATGAAGCCTATCTACATTAAGTTCCTCAAACTAATACTGACTATGGCAAAAATACCATGAAAGAAGAGTTATCTATCATGAAATGAAAGTCAGTTGTAATGTTTTTCATCTAAGTTGAAAACCACCATGCCAGAATAATTTGGTTAATAAAGTACTAAGCTAGCATATTTTAATGTTTATTTATAGTGTCACAAGAGCTTAGAATAACCAAGTAAATATAGTTACTGTGACTGGATGATAAGTCATGGATTGATTAGTGTCTACACTAGGGCTGACCTAACAACTTTGGTGTATCTGGGCAGGCACTGAGTCATCTGGTTGGATGAGTTCATTTTAGGAATTCAGGCTTATTTTATTTTTAAAATCTTTTTTATTTTATAAAGTAGTTCACAATATTTGATTACATTTAATATTCGAACACAAATCCCACTACCATTACACCTTCCCACCACCATATTTTGGCTGTTTCCATCCTAAACCCCAACCCCTGCCCCAAAGCAGAACTGAAATAATTTGTTTTGAATTGTTTGTTATGAAAAAACATTGAAAATGCTCCAAAAATTTTCCTTAGAGGAAAGAGAGTGAAGATTGTTGTATTTCACCCAGGGGCCATTAAGCCCTTCTATAAGAGATTACTAACATGTTTTGAAGGTTGAGTCTTGTGTGCATATATATATGTATATATATCTGTAAAAAAATATTTCCCTCTAATATTGGTTGCATCCTACTTTAAACCCCATCAAATGTGATGTGGTACTTTTGGAGTATGGGTGGTGTGAGGTATGAGTTGCTGCATTTGTGGCCGCATGGTCCAGAAATACGCTCACTTCTGGGTGAGGCTCTGCCCGAGCATGTGGAGAGCGGCCGTGTGCATGGAGGTGGTGAGTTCTGAAGGGTTTTGGCTGCCGGGTCCAGGTCCCTTGGGGCAGGAAGGGGTCTCACTCGACCCCCTCCAGGGCACCCTGAGTGAAACAGCCTGGTGCAGGGGATGGTGGCATGGTTATAGTGTATGTCATGTTATGCTCCCTTCCAGGAAAGCCAGGCTTATTTTAAGATGTGTGGTGATACTCATTTTTTGTTTTGTTTTGTTTTGGGAACACGCTCAGTAGTGCTTGTGGCTTATTCCTGGCTCTGGCTCGGCACTTAGGGATCATTCCTGGTGGGGCTTCTTTCTTTAGAATGTTAGAGTTTTGTATTTGGGTCTGGGAAAGCCCAGGTAGGGCCTTCATTTAGGGAAGAGAGAATAAGAAATTAAGAAGCATCCAAGCAGGTCACAGTGGAGGAGTTTGTGCTAGACCAGAGGCTTCTAAACCTATTTGGCTTATTGCTCCTTTTCAGAAAACAAAAAATAATACTCAATGTCCCTTGGAAAGGTACTGCTTTCTGGGGATGGGGACTGGGGAGATTAGTGGGTGGAACAACTGGCTATGCTCAGTGCTTACTCCTGCTCTGTGTTCCAGGATCACACCTCACTGTGCTGGGCAGCACCCGGGTGTGGAAAGCAAACACTTTACCCAAGCTGTACTATCTGGCCACCATCTGCCTTTTCATTAAGAGAACAAGAGAACGTGCCTCTCCAGTTAGTTCTACCTAAGACTCCCCCTCCCTCTCCCCTCACACACACACACACCAGGAGTGGTATCTACACTCTGAGAAACACTGTGTTGGACAAACCCTTAACCATTCTAACATTAAACTCTGAAAAAGGTACTATAAAGTATGTGTAAGTGAGCAAAAGCAGGTAGAAACTTGAAAGACAATAACTCCAATGAAGAAGATATTGTATTTTTCACTTCTTTATCTCGAATAATTTATATATATATATATATATATATATATATATATATATATTTTGCTTTTTGGGTCACACCTGGCAATGCACAGGGGTTACTCCTGGTTCTACACTCAGGAATTACTCCTGGCGGTGCTCAGGGGACCATATGGGATGCTGGGATTCGAACTCGGGTCGGCCGCGTGCAAGGCAAACGCCCTCCCCGCTGTGCTATCCCTCCAGCCCTTGAATAATTTATATTCTTATCAAAACCTCAGATATTCGCCTTTCCGGCCCCGCGCGAGATCGACCCCGGAGGCAACTGAACCACTTTGGACACGAGCGGCGCCCCCAAAATGCCTCCAAACTGTGTGCTCGAGCTTCTGGCCCAGGCGCTGCCGGCAGGGTATGCTCTTTCCTCTCTCAACTCTTTCTTTTTGAACGCAGCGAGGCAATAGCCGGTTTTTAAACTCTACAGGAAGCCCGGGAAAGCCGATGGGCGGGACTTCCGGATCCGTCCTGTGCCGGCCGACATTTAAGCACAGAGCCATGTGGGGACGCTCCTTTCCGGCCCCGCGCGAGATCGACCCCGGAGGCAACTGAACCACTTTGGACACGAGCGGTGCCCCCAAAATGCCTCCAAACTGTGTGCTCGGAGCTTCTGGCCCAGGTGCTGCCAGCGAGTGATGCAATTACCAAAAGAATTTTCCCTGCACTTCATATAGAAATCCAAAACCACGCAGCTGTGATAGACCTAGTATCTCTTGATTGTGAGCAATGTGTAAATGTTCCTTTTTGGCAGGGCTTAACGGGGGCGGGGGGGGGGGAACTCCAAACAATAGTACTAAGTTTTTTGTTGAAGGGTAAAAGATTGTAGCAATAGAATTTTAGGCAGAATTTTCCCTGGACTTTATATAGAAAACCAAAACTGCGCGCCGCGGCAGCCTAATGTCATCTAATCATCAGCAATATGAAATGGTTCCTTTGTAATGGGTTGGACTTTGGGGGGACCATAATAGGGTTAAAGTTTGTAGCGACGTGTAATTTCTGGCTGTACTTTCCCTGGACTTTATACAGAAATTCAAAGCCGCGAGGCCGCTGCCATGGCCGCGCAACCTATTGTCATTTAATCATCACCAATATAAAACGGTTCCCTTTTAATGGGTCGGACTTTGGTGGGAAATCCTAAGTGGTAGCCATCTCTATAGACTGAACTAAGCCATATCCCCACGCCGGCTGAGAAGAAATATCCTTCTTTCTCGGGAAGAAACGCGGCGTGGCGTTAGCCATAGTATGATGTCCATTAAGCTGACACGGACCTGGTGGCGTGGGAATGGGATACGAGGGAATAAATTACTATGTACTTGGAACAGCGGGACGCTGGTGGAATCTCGAGCCGGGGCCGATACCAGCATATTACTTTTGGTTCCAGAAACTGCTTGCAGACATTCTACCAGACTATCAACTAAGCCAGAGCCCCACGCCGGCTGATGATGAGAAATAACCATCTTTTTTTGGTTTGTTTTCCCTTTGTCAGGCAGCGTGGTGATTACTAAACAGGTGTGATCTCGGTGGCTCGGGACGAGGGGGGAAAAAATAGAAAAGTTATGTAACAAACAGCGGGACTTAATATCTCTACATTCTCAGCAATGGAGAGCCATCAAATGCTTCCTTGACAGTGGGACTGTCTTTTCTTTTTTTGGGGGAAACCCTAGCAACAATAGTGAGTTATGTGTTGAAACATGGACTATAACCAAGATAAAGCGTAAATGAAGTGAAACTTATCACTTACAAGGGCGGGGACTGGGGGGGTGGGAGGGGGCGGGAGGTATAATGGGGTGGTTGGTGATGGAATATGGGCACGGGTGAAGGGAAGGGTGTTTGAGTATTGTATAACTGACATAATCCTGAGAACTATGTAACCCTCCACATGGTGATTCAATAAAATTTAAATTTAAAAACAAAAAAACAAACAAACAAACAAAAAACCTCAGATATTCTTATTTGCTGAGGTATCTAGAGAACAGAGTTCAGAGTGAGCAAGGAAAGTACGAAGGAATTCCTGAAAAGTAGAGGTCCATGGAGTGTCATCACGCCACCCAAATCTCTAACTGATCTTGGAACTTGCCATTCCGGGGACAGACTTTCAGAACTAATGAAAATGCAAAGAACAGAACAGAGATTCTAGCTGTGGCTAGGCTCTGGAGGTCTTCAGCCACGGGAGCTCTGCTCAGGGCAGGGAGGGAAGCTGGAGCCCATCCCCTGAGGGGCTCCCGGGAAGACAGCCAGGCAAGAGACTCCCAAGCAGAGCTCCCGTGGCCAAAGACCTCTGGAGCCTAGCCACAGCCATGCTCAAGGCCCCTCTGCACAGGTTCGGATGAGCCTCATGCATGAAGGTACTGGCAGAGGAACCCAGGTGTGCAGGACCTAGGGCTGAGACCTCCAAGCCTGCTCATATTGGGGCTGGGCCTTTTCTGCCCAGATTTCCCATTTTCCAGTAGCTAGACAGTCACAACCAGGGACTGCCCCCAGTGCCGTGTAATCCTACCAATGGCCAACACTTAAGAGATTTTAAACCAAGTTCCCGGAAGCAACATCTTATAGCCTACTTCTCCCTCTGGGAGAACCTAGTAAGCTACCCAGAGTTTCCTGCCCACATTGGAGAGCCTCACAAACTCCCCATGGTGTATTCACATGCCAAAACCAGTAACAATGCTGGGTCTCATTCCCCTGACCCTGAAAGAGCCTCCAATGCAGCATTGTTGGGAAGGATGAGTAAGAGAGGCTTCTAAAATCTCAGGGCTAGGACGAATGAAGATGTTACTGAGACCACTCAAGAAATTCGACGATCTACGGGATGATGATGATGATGATGATGATGATGATGATGATGATGATGATGATGATGATGATGAGTGTTCTAAGTTGGGTGTGTGGAGGTTTTTAGTTTGTGCTTTTACTGTTTGTGACCTTAATATTAGTTTACTTTTTATTTTTAATCATTGTGAAATACACAATGTAGTTCATGATTGGGTTTTAGTCATACAATGTTCCAACACCAGTCCCTTTACCAGTGTCTGTTTCCCACCACCAATGTCCCCAGTTTCCCTCCCACTACCCCATTGCCTCCCCGCCCCCCCAACCTGCCTTGATGGCAAGCACCTCTCTCTCTTTCTCTCTCTCCTTTCCCCACTCCCTTCCGCTCTCTCTTTCTCTCTCTTTGGCATTATAGCTTGCAATATAGGAGATACTAAAAGGTTATCATGCAACTTGCTGCGATGAATCTGGGCCTTGTGCCAGACTTATTTCACCAGGGTACCTCAGATGGGAGCAGGCGTCGTCTCTCTACCTGCCCTCTATGAATCCTGGCAACTGCAAACTTCCAGAACCCAATGAAAAACCCAGATACGAGGGACCAGTGACTGTAAACTCAAGGGTTTGGGATGGGCAGCTCCTTCCCATCTCCTTGCAGGAGCCTGGCTGTCACGCACACAAACTGCCTCCGGGTGCCATTTAAGCTCCTTAACAGCCATGATTCAGAGATTCACAAATATTCACAGAGATTCAGAACCAAGTAGCTTGTTGCAGAGATTTCTCCGGACCCAAATTATTATTATTTTTTTTGAATTCAATCATGTTTATTAACCTGTCAATGTTACATTTTATACATCTAGCTGTCTTCTCAAAAGGGTCTATTTTAGTACATCATGTTAATAGTAAAAAGCCAAGATGGCTAAATTTCAACCTAGCATTTTAATATCCTCTGAACAAGGCAAGCTAGAAAGTCAATCACTTTACACACATGTAAGAGTAGTGTTCCAAAATAACTAGGAAGTTGCTATACTTAAGCAGGGGAAGAAAAATCTTTTTGGTCTTTTTTTGAGTTCCAGCAAATTATGCTTTCATTTAACAGCAACGATGATATAAAAAAAAAATGCTTCTGCTTTTTTAAATTTTAGAACTTCAATACAAATTAAAATAAAATAGTATTGGAGTCTTTTGGGAGGCAAATGGCTAGCAGCTACAATTTTCAGTGTAGCTGAACCTATTTATCGATAACCAGGTCCAGGTTGAGTATAGCCCTGACCAAAGGGAGGCCGGTTACGCGCATAAGGGTTAGGCCCACTTGGAGGAGGGGTCATGGTACTTCCAGGAGGTGGTGTAAAACCTGGTCTGGGTTGATAGGCTCCAGGTTGGCTTGGAGCCATTCCAGGTTGTGAGGCAGGGGGCACAGTATAATTAGTCGGCTGAGAGGGCTGGGTAGTGTAAGTCTGGGGGTGATAGTTGCCCGCCTGGTACTGCTGTGGTGGTTGAGCAGGCAGTTGTTGAGGCTGACCCGAAAAGGCAGGAGCAGGTGCCTGAGAAGTTGGTTGCTGACCATATCCCTGGAACTGCTGAGGTTGTTGGGGTCCAGTTTGCTGATTATAGCCTGCTGAATACTGGATACCATACTGCTGCGGTGCCTGTGGTGGTGCCTGCGGCTGCTGAGCACTGTAGCCAGCCTGCTGTGGGTACTGCTGGTACGCCTGGCCTTCACTCTGACCTGCTTGTGTCTGAACTCCTGTGTATGGTTGCTGCTGCGGCTGAATTCCAGGTGGGTGAGCTGCGGACGAGGAGGAAGCAATGCTATCAGGTGTTCCCGAACGGTCTTCTGCAGGAGCACTGGGTGGCCCTGAAACCTGATCATCTGTTAAGCCAAATGCTGACATGACATTTTTATTGATTTCATCTTGGTTTTTTAAAGGATCAAAAGCTGACATACTTGCTGCCATAACTTGAGTAGACTGTTTTCCAGAAGAATCAGAAGCAGCAGGCTTTTCTTCCCTACCATCCACAGCATCATTCTCAGGAATACTGGTGGAAGGTCCTGGTTCTCCAGGTGGTTCCAAGCTATCCAATAGGCGATTCACTTTATTTCGAAGTTCTACCAGTTCTCGGCGGAGATATTTCACCTGACTTGATTCAAGGGGTCTTGGCTGGCCATTAACAAATAATGTTAGTTTCAGTATCCTACTACACTGAATTGCAAAGGAAAGGTCAGAACTATCAAAAATTGTTATGAGATCTCCATCTTCATCCTTATACTTTATTGTGACTTCATCATTACTCAGAAGTTTGCCCCTGAACACTCGTTGCATCATTAGTACTAATTCATCATAAGTAATATCTTCATTGTGAATAGGAATTCGTCGAATATCCTCTCCAAGTTGAGCTTTGATGATTAGTTTCCCACTTAGATCCAACTGTCCATTCATGGTGGACTCCAGGATGGTCTATATACACAACTCTAGAAAAGACGGCGGGCTGAGGAAGCCTCTACCGCCTCTCTCCGCCGACCTCCAGGCACCGGGCTGAGGAAAAAGCCGCCGCCGAGGCCTCGGGCGTCGGGAGCAGGCGACGGTCACGGCCCACTCGTTTGCCCTCTAAGGCCGCCGCACCTTGCTCGTTGCCTCGCGCGGCCCGGGCCAATCGCACAGACCCACCGAGCCTAGCGAGAAGTCGGGCCCAGTACGTGGCAGGCGGGGGAAGAAGAGGGGCGGGAGCAAGAAGCGGACCCAAATTATTAAAAATTCTAGAATTCCAGGAGCTTCAGTGGTTGCGTGATATCTCATGTTATTCATAACAATACAAGTAATACAAAATAAATTATCTAGCATTTGCTTGAGTGGTGGTGGGAAGGTGTAATGTTGCTGGGATTGGTGTTGAAATATTGAATGTAATCCATTATTGTGAACAACTTTATGAAAATAATACTTAAAAAATAAAAAAATAAAGATTATCATGTTTCTCCCTTTACCTACCTTCAGCAATCGGTTCTTCATTGGATGACCTTATTTTTTTTTTGTCATCTGGACTTTATTAATCTAATAAAATTACATTAAGAATTGAAATGAATTATACATTATTGTGCTCATCTTTCCCCCATACAAAGTTCGAGATCCCATCCCTTCACCAGTGCCCATTCTCTACCACCAGTAAACCCAGCATCTCTCCCACCCTCCCCAGTCCCGTCTCCCCCCTTCCACCCCACACTGCCACTATGGCAGGATATTCCCTTTTGTTCTGTCTCTGATTAGGTGTTGTGGTTTGCAATAAAGGTGTTGAGTGGCCATTGTGTTCAGTCTCTAGTCTACATTCGGCATGCATCACCCTTCCCCTGCATGACCTCCGACCACATTTTACTTGGTGTTCCCTTCTCTGAGTTACCCAGAATGAGAGACCAGCCTCCAAGCCATGGAGTCAACTTCCTGGTACTTATTTCTACTATTCTTGGGTGTTAGTCTCCTAGTCTATTGTTCTATATTCCACAGATGAGTGCAATCTTTCTATGTCTCTCTCTTTCTGACTCATTTCACTTAGCATGATACTTTCCATGCTGATCCACTTATATGCAAAATTCATGACCTCATTTTCCCTAACAGCTGCATAGTATTCCATTGTATAGATGTACCAAAGTTTCTTCAACCAGTCATCTGTTCTAGGGCACTCAGGTTTTTTCCAGATTCTGGCTATTGTAAACAGTGCTGCGATGAACATATAAGTGCATATGTCACTTCGACTATACTTTTTTGCTTCTCTGGGATATATTCCCAGCAGTGGTATTGCTGGGTCAAATGGGAGTTCAACCTCTAGTTTTTTGAGAATTGTCCATATTGTTTTCCAGAAGGGCTGAACCAGTCGGCATTCCCACCAGCAGTATAGAAGGGTCCCTTTCTCCCCACATCCTCTCCAACAGCGGCTGCTTTTGTTCTTTTGGATGTGTGCTAGTCTCTGTGGTGTGAGGTGGTATCTAATGGTTGTTTTGATCTGCATCTCCCTGATGATTAGTGATGTAGAGCACTTTTTCATGTGCCTTTTGGCCATTCGTATCTCTTCCTTGGGAAAGTTTCTGTTCATTTCTTCGTCCCATTTTTTGATGGGGTTGGATGTTTTCTTCTTGTAGAGTTCAACCAGTGCTTTATATACCATTGATATCAACTCCTAATCTGATGGGTATTGTGTAAATATCCTTTCCCATTCTGTAGATAGTCTTTGTATTCTGGTCACTGTATCTTTTGCGGTGCATAGTTTAATGTAGTCCCATTTATTGATCTCTGTTTCCACTTGGTTGGCCAGTTGCGTGTGGATGACCTTATTTTTTGATAAGATCATTGTAGTGGTAAATAGAGAAGTGGTTGGACAGGATCTTGATTCTGATAGTGATTATTTTTGTTTTTTGCTTTTGGGTCACACCTGGCAATGCACAGGTGTTACTCCTGGATCATGCACTCAGGAATTACTCCTGACAGTGCTCAGGGGACCATATGGGATGCTGGGAATTGAACCCGGGTCAGCCACGTGCAAGGCAAATACCCTATCTGCAGTGCTATTGCTCCAGCCTGTTTTTTGTTTTTTCTTTGCTGGGGGTGCAGGAGCGATAGCACAGTGTTCACCTTTCACGCGGCTGACCCATGCTTGATTCCTCCGCCCCTCTCAGAGAGCCTGGCAAGCTACCCGTGGCGTATTGGATATGCCAAAAACAGTAACAATGTCTCACAATGAGAGATGTTACCGGTGCCTACCTGAACAAATCGATGAGCAACGGGGTGACAGTGACAATGTCTTTGCTGGGGGCCACTAGGCCTACACCCAGCAGTGCTTGGGAAACTTGTGTGCTGGGAATCCAACTTGGCCTCTACAGGCAAGACATATTATTCCATTCTGGGTTTCTTCTGGCCAAATCTAGCTATGCTCAAGGCCTACTCTTTGTTCTGCGCTCAGGGGTCACTCCTGGTGGTACTCAAGGAGACAATATGAAATGCCTGGGATTAAACTTGGGTTGGTTGCATGCAAGGTAAGCAGCTTACCTGCTGTTTTATTCTATGAACTATTTCCCTGGCCCCTAGACAGGATACTTTGCGGAGGAGGCTATTTGAGGCATTACAGGACATCTTAGCTCTTAATACCCTGCATATAAGACCAATTGTAACAAAAAAAATCTCCAGACTTTGCAGAGAACTTCTGCTTTAGGGATTCAGAGTAGTAAGCCGGTTTCCAGTCCAAGGATCAGAGAACCGAGGACAGGAGAACACACAACTACTAATTGGAATGCCAAGCTGGGGCTCCTTTGGAAGGCTAGTAGTGGCAGCTTGGCAGCATTTCTATAGAGGGGCCAGGGAATGCTTGAGTTGGTGACAGATGGGATTCAAGGCTGTGAGCTCAATGGGGTCTTACAGCTTAGGCCAATCCTCAGACCCTGGCCTGTGTACTGTATCAGTGTGGAACTATAAAAACCAGATGCTTCAGCCAATCTCTCCTTCTGAAGCTCAATTTCCTAGGGTGAAGCCGAGGCATAAGCTATATAACCTGGATTCTGAAACACCCACAGGATGACAGCCGGAATATGTGTTCAGGACTTGGAGAGACAGGTTAGGAATGAAACTGCCTCAGTAGACACTTGGTGTCTGCACCCCTCACCCCAACCAGGGAGGACAAAAGCAGGACGAAAGGTTTAGATATGTCCATGGTGGCTAACTTTCCTCATTAGGAATTTTCTCCAATTTCATTCTCTTCTTCTACTTGTTCATATGTAATCCTTTCTATTCTCAACTCACTCCCTAATAGCTAATTTCTATCTCTTTGACTAGTCTTCTTGTTCTAATACTCGCTTTTTGGGGTTGTTTTGCAATGCTGGGATTAGTGCTAGGTCTCACGTATGTAAGGTATGAACTCTGCTGCAGAACCACAGCCCTGGCCCTGGCTCTGATTTTTGTTTGGATTGCCCATGACTTGGGTAATAGTTCAGAGGGAATCAAAGTCTTGTTCACTGATTCAGTCCAGAGTTCCTGATTTCCTTATAAGGGTACCTAATAAGCAAGCATCTCTAACAAGTAAGAGTACAAGTTAGGAAGACAGAATACAAGCTCTAAAAGAAACTTGTTTCCTAGAGAATTGCCTCACTCTTTGAAATCCAGGGAGAAAAAATTCTCTGGTACTGTAAGTGTGAAACTTGTTTTATACATACGTGAAATACTGTGTTCTGCAGGTGCACTGTCTGTCTTGCAGAACTGCCCACACCTCAATTTGAGAAGTCCGCATTCTCTCTGGAGAAGTGTGTGCTCTCTTGAATAAGTAACTCTTTTCTCTCTCAATTTCTCTAAATGAAACTTTTCATTTCACAAAAACCAAAAACAACACCCCCAAACAAGCAGATCATGAGCCAAATGAGCTGACACATATGCTCTGCATGCAGGAAGCGCAGGTTTGATGGCCTGCAATGTCTGGTTCCCTGAGCACTGCCACAGGCATCCCTGCAGCCAGGTGCCAGATGGAGCCCTGGCACCACAGGGTCTGGCCCTACTGCCAGCACCCTGCACTGAAAGAAAAACAGGACATCGTGGAGAATTCAGAATAGTTTCAGTAATCTGTCAGTAATCCCTTAACAAGCCAATAACTAAAGACATGTATTCCATCATTTTATTCAGAAAATAAAACAACAAAGAAGACAGAAACAAAAATCCTGGTTATTTGCAGTATCTGTCAGCTTTCAATTTGGCTCTCCTGTGGAGTAAAGACGGACAATAAAATTAACCCATGTGAAATATGTCATATAATGTCAACTGCTACTGAATATACATACTTAATGATCATTGAATTCTCAATTCTGGTTATGATAACAGCAGTCATACTAAAATATTTTCAAGTTTTACTTCTCAATTTTATGTTTCCCATTTAGATTCTATTCTTTTTGTGGGGGGGCGGGGGGTCACACCCGGCGATGCTCAGGGGTTACTCCTGGCTCTGCACTCAGGCATTACCCTGGCGGTGCTCAGGGGACCATATGGGATGCTGGGAATCAAGCCCGGGTTGGTCATGTGTAAGGCAAATGCCCTACCCGCTGTGCTATTGCTCCAGCCCCTAGATTCTATTTTTTTTTTTTTTTTTTGCTTTTTGGGTCACACCCAGCAATGCTCAGGGGTTACTCCTGGCTTTGCACTCAGGAATTACTCCTGGCGGTGCTTGGGGGACCATATGGGATGCCAGGGATCGAACCTGGGTTGGCCGCGTGCAAGGCAAACGCCCTACCCACTGTGCTATCGCTCCGGCCCCCCCCTAGATTCTATTTTTATGAAAGTCTTTTCCTAGTATTTAACCAATGTATATAAAGCACTTCAATCTATAACAGCAAGTTTAATTATACCTGAAATTAAGCATGCCCTAAATCTTCTCTTCAACTGGACAGCAATGTGTTATTTTTAGGGTGATGAAAATTGTGGGCTGAAGACCTTATTCTATTTAAGTTCATTTTTGGATTATATCTTATATCACATTTAAAAATTTTATAGTTAATATGATCAGCTGAGAAAAAAGCATCACTTTTTTTTTGCTTTTTGGGTCATACCTGGTGATGCACAGGGGATACTCCTGGCTCTGCACTCAGGAATTACTCCTGACAGTGCTCGGGGAACCATATGGGATGCTGGGGATAATACTCGGGTCTGCTGCATGTAAGGCAAACGCCCTGCCCACGTGCTATCCCTCCAGCCCAAAACATCACTTCTAAGGTCTTCATTTAATAACCTGATCAGTTAGGTAACAGAAAGCATGACTAAGTACTGCCTTTATCAAGGAATGTACAAACATGCAAATGGCAAACTAAAATAAAAAAAGAGATGGCCACATTTGCATCAGACAGAAAAGCATTTAAACCAAAGGAAGTGATAAGAGATAGTGATGGACATAATATAGTTAAGGGAATAATAAATCAAGAGGACTTAACTATTATTAACATTTATACACCAAAGAAAGGGGAGTCAAAGTTCACAAAGCAACTGCTAATAGACCTGAGGAAATATATCAGAGTAACGCAATAGTGGTGGGAGACTTTAACCCCATGTAAATAAAGATTTTAAGACTAATTTTGCAACAGAGGATTTGAATGAATGGGAGATTGCTAAATTCTCTTTCAATATGACAATTTACCTAGCTCACACTTGGCAAACTCATAACTTATGTATCTCTAATCCATTTTTCAAAATGCTATAAATCTAAGATAATTACCTTGGTTTTATAAAATATTATACTGTGATGATATTCTGTGTACTTATGAATCTAACTTAATTAGTGTTTCAATTTAGTTAGCTTCTATATGCATTTAAATTGGTCTACTTTATCATCTTATAAGTAATCTGTAGCACTGAATTGTGGTAAAAGAACCTACTGAGTTAAATTTTATTAGAACTAACCCAAATTGACTAATTATAAAAATAAGATAAAATTAGTTCCAGTTAAGCCTGGATTTCTTGAAGTATAAAGAACAGAATCTGGCCATAGGTTTAATTTTTCTTTCTTTCTTTTTTTTTTTTTTTGTCATATCGAGTGATGCTCAGGGGTTACTTCTGGCTCTGCACTCAGGAATTACTCCTGGCAGTGCATGGAGGGCCAAATGGGATGCTAGGGATTTAACCTGGGTTGGCTGAGTGCAAGACAAATGCCCTACCCACTGTACTATTGCTCCAGCCCCCGTGGGTTTATTTTTAAAAAATATTATTTCTTGGCAATATTTTTGCAAACTTTAGTGCCTGTTAAAAATAACATTACTGGGGTTGGAGAGAGTACAGCAGGTAGGGTGTTCGCCTTGCATGACCCCTCCCCTGACCTCCACAAAAATAACATTACCACATCACAAATCAGAAATAGTGGCACCAATTTAAAAACTATAATAATTAAAGAGTATGTTAGTTTTACACATAATGCTTCTATGGCTCCTGAAAGTAGCTGAAATAGTAAAATAATACTAACCTGTCCAGAAGTGTTTCATGCAAAAATCCATCTTTCCGGGCCTTTTTAAGTATTTTACTATCTTCTTTACTTATTTTAAGTTTATGGTCTTGGAAGCTCTGAAATTTCTTTCTGTTAATAAAATATATTTGTCAAAAAATATATCAAATTCTGGTTATACCTTTGTAGGATAACATTGGGTTTGTCCTTTAAGACTTGCTGCAGAGAACTTAGGTTTATCTGGTTACACCCATCACAGTGCTACCGAAGCACTCCCATTGCTTTGTTTATCTGTAAACTCTTCTCTGTACCCTCCTTCCCAACCAGTTAATCACCTAATCAGATTCTGTTAGAACTTGTAAGATCAGATCCTTCTAGGACACTGAACTTGTATTGTAAATTAAATATTGCTTTTCTCTCTTTTGCATTGTTTACTTTAAAGCAATGTCCTTTCTGTATGGACACAGGAAGACAGTTAATATTATGCTCTTGTGGCTGCCCTCACGTTCCGGGGAAAGGTCAACACAGAGAATCGATCACCAACTACATTGTAGTCGAAGGCCATGTGGGGGAAGGGAGTTGCGGGCTGAATGAGGGCTAGAGACTGAGCACAGCGGCCACTCAACACCTTTATTGCAAACCACAACAGCTAATTAGAGAGAGAAAACAGAAGGGAATGCCTTGCCACAGTGGCAGGGTGGGGTGGGGGGGAGATGGGATTGGGGAGGGTGGGAGGGACACTGGGTTTACAGGTGGTGGAGAATGGGCACTGGTGAAGGGATGGGTTCCCAAACTTTGTATGAGGGAAGTATAAGCACAAAAGTGTATAAATCTGTAACTGTACCCTCACGGTGATTCTCTAATTAAAAATAAATAAATTTAAAATTAAAAAAAAAAATATTATGCTCTTGTAACTTGGGAGTTGATTGACTCCGAATAATATTTACTCCTGGGCTTTCTCTACTCAGTTGCCCTTAGTTACTAGCATCCCAAAATTGGGGTCCCGATGAGGGACTGAAAAGACCCAGGATAAGCTGTGAGCTACCCTGGCATTGAAATGGGCCAGGCCAAAACGCCACAATACTCAACTATAAGTTGAGGGCATGATCATGGACAAATACTGTCATGATCCAAAGGTAATGATGAGATTAGGACCCTGCTGGGGTTAGGAAGATTAACCTGGCCTGAGGACTGTGGTCTAGAATGTATAGTGAGATGTCCTCAGGAAGAACCAAACTTTAAGTCTGATATTTCTCTTATTGTGCTCATACAGAATGACATTGCTAGAAATATTAGAAGTAGATTTACTACAACTATTTAAGTGGATTACTAGTTGAGGAAAGAAGAAAGCGACACACCTTTGCTTGGATCCCACTCTTGAGCACATCTCCTAGTAATCTGGAGTAATCTCCTTAGGTGAGATTTTTGTCCTTGAGGAGTGGTCCTACCTCTCTTTGTTGATGTGTTAATGTTCCGACCCACCTTTGTGTTACTACCCTATGTGATTACTATATAAACTAAGACTGTAAGATCTGAGGGGGCTGAGAGACAGAAGCAGAAGGGGAATGGAGATGGGAATAAACTGCAACTGATACCGACCAGCCTGGCACTTGTTCCTTCCTTCATCTGCCCATCTCCATCAGCCTCCCCAGGGTGGGGGAAGTGGCGTGAGACTACCGAACGCGGGCAGCGGGAGAGAGAGAGCGCCGCAGTCCTCTTCTGTGAACACACATACCTGTTTACTGATAACCTTACTATAGGATAGCATTGGTTTGTCATTTCTTCTTGGCCACAGGGAGTTTAGGTTTACTGGGTTACACCCTTCACAGTGCTCCTGAAGCACTCCCATTTCTTCGGTGTTCATTTTTAACTTCTTTGTGCTCACTCCCCCAACCAGTTAATCACTCATTTCCCCTAAGCAATACCTGTCACTTGTAAAGTCAAATTTCTCAGAAATCTCTGATTTTGTGTTTGTCAGTGAAATATTGCTTTTTTCCTTTCCTTATGTTCTTTTGCATAGTTTAATTTAGAGCAATGTGTTTTTTGTATAGGTACAGGAAGACAGTTAATGCTATGCTTTTGTAACTTGGGAGTTAATTGACTCCAAATAATACTCACTCCTGGGCATCTGTTTTCTTGATGTAAGCCTCAGTTGCCCTTACTTCTTAGCATCCCCAAAGCAGGGTCCTGACGAGGGACTGGATGGACCCAGAGCAAGCTGTAAACTACCCAAGCATCAAAATGGGCCAGGCCAAGCACCATAATACTGTAAGTTAAGAGCGTGATCATGGACAAATTCTGTCATGATCCAAAGAGTAACAACTGGATTAGGACCCTGATAGGATTAGGAAAGACTAATCTGGCCTGAGCACTGTAGTCTGGGATCTATAGCGAGATGTTCCCAGGAGAGCCATGCTACAAGCTTCATATATCTCTTGTGTCCATACAAAATGACTAGAAAGTAAATCTAAGATGGTCGTTGGACTAAGGAAAGGAGAAACACAGCCCCAGATGGCACTTTCCCCTTGAGAGATCTCCTATCTGCAGGAGATCTTTGTCTTATTTTAGAAGAGCTTCCCTCTGCAGGAAGGGCTTTCATATGTTAATTGCGCTACCTGACCTAGGTGTAGTTGCTACCCCCAGTGCTGGTCGGGTAAGTAGTCCAAGGTGGTGAGATGGAGAACATGGGGCACTAGAGGAGATGGAAATGAGGGGCAGTGTGAGACTAGAATGAGGCACTTAGTGAAGTTGGAACATGCGCGAGGGGAGAATGGAATAAAACTGCAACTAAACACCAACCAGCCTGTTTCCTCCTTCATGCGTCTGTTGGCGACTGCTGCAGACTGGCATGGTGACGTGGCTCATGGCCACCATGTGGAGAGCAAGAGAGACCACGCTGCTGTCATTCTCTTATTCTGTGTTTACACACCTTGCAAATATGTATTTTCTTAATTACCTACAGCTTTTCAACTATAAAGATGAGCTTATTCATGGCTAAGTGACATCTCAAACCATACCATTGATATACCAGGAGTAGCACACCACATTGGATGGGATGTAAAGTAGAAGGCAACCAATCTGATTGAGAAAATATTAATGCACAAGGCTTAACCTGTAATAATATGTTAGCAATCTTTTATACATGTTAGTAATCTTCTATATAAGGCTTGATGGCTCCAGGGTGAAATACAACAATTTTCACATACTTTCTTCTAAGAAAATCTTTTTTGATTATTTTTAGTGAATTATTCATAACAAGCAACATAAAAAATTATTTAGGGCCTGCTACTGGGGCGGGCTTGGGTTGTGGTTGGAAAAACTGGAAATAATGGTGGTGGGAAGGTGTAATGGTGGTGGGATTGGTGCTGGAATATTGAATGTATTGTGAATAACTTTATAAAAATAAAACTAAAAAAAAAAAAGAGATAGCTTAGTATTCTACCATCATAAAAAAAGGTAGTTGTTTTAATTGCTCTCAAAACTCCCAATTCTGCAAGGAAATGTTGACTGAAGTCCCTTCTTTCCTATGACTAGCATTTGATTGGCAATATGTACTGGGAAATTAAGCCGAATTCTATTAAGGAACAGGGGGAATTGGGAAAACCTAAGTTTTAAAAATAGAAAAACATTTAGCTCACTTCTTTGTCAGAAAATCTATCAACATTGTTCAACTAAAGGTCATAGGTTCTTTTATGGGCCCCAAGAATTTTCCAAGGGGCAGTAGGTAAAACTGGGGGGCTACCTCATGAGAACTATAGGCAGATGTGTAGGTAAAGGAAAGAATACGTACACATAATTGATTTCACATTGTTTAACATTTCCTTTGTCTTCTTCAGGAATGTCATCTTTTTTCTTAATTTCTCTTTCAGCACACGATCTAATCTGTGTATTCGAAATAAAAACAAGAGGTTACACATTTATCTTCTCCCTTCCCCATCTTCACATAAGAAAATTCTTTTTTTTTTTTTTTGCTTTTTGGGTCACACCTGGCGATGCACAGGGGTTACTCCTGGCTCTGCACTCAGGAATTACCCCTGGCGGTGCTCAGGGGACCATATGGGATGCTGGGATTTGAACCCGGGTCAACCACGTGCAAGGCAAACGCCCCACCCGCTGTGCTATCTCTCCAGCCCCCACATAAGAAAATTCTAGATGATTTCCCTTATTTGAAGAACAGTGTGTGTGTGGGGAGGGGGTGGTGGGAATCTCACAGTGGTGCTCAGGGGGACCAGGGGCCTCTCTTCCAATGAGTCTTGGTGCGTCAAGCTGGTGGTCAGTGA
This sequence comes from Sorex araneus, assembly GCF_027595985.1. Classification (NCBI taxonomy): domain Eukaryota; kingdom Metazoa; phylum Chordata; class Mammalia; order Eulipotyphla; family Soricidae; genus Sorex; species Sorex araneus. The sequence goes on along the minus strand of NC_073302.1, from coordinate 323,357,989 downwards.
TGGCGTGAGGATGCCGTGCTGCTCTGGCCCAGGGAGGGGGGGCTACCCAGGCCACCTGGTACTGCTCAGGGCCATGCAAGCAGTGTTGAGGGTGGGGGACCCAACATTACGTGCGTGCCAAGCACTGAACTCCAGAAGCTTTTCTATGTTTATATACTTAGACACTAACTAGTGCTTAAATATTATACTCAAAACAACCTAGTATAATGTGGTCCCACTTGTTTATCTTTGCTTCCACTTGCTTGGTCAGTGGTTTTTCAACTATAAAGATGCCTTTAGCTTCAATGTCATGGAGAGTCTTTTTCTCCGTGTACCTTATGGATTTAGATATGATATTGAGGCCTGTAATCCATTTTGATCTGGCTTTGGAGCCTGGCATTTGAGAGAGATCTGAGATCTGAGTTCTTTTTCTTTTTTTGCATACAGATGTTCGGTTTTCCCAGCATCACTTGTTGAAGAGGCTTTCCTTGCGCCATTTCACATTTCTTGTTCCTTTATCAAGATTAAGTGGCCTTATAATTGAGTGTTTGAGTCAAGATATTCAACTATTCCATTGGTCTGCAGGGTCTGTTTCTATTCCAATAACATGCGGTTTTAATTACTACTGCTTTGTAGTACAGTTTGAAGTTGGAGAAGGTGATGCCTGCCATCTTCTTTTACGTAAGGACTGCTATAGCTATTTGTGAAAATTTATTGTTCCATATGAATTTCAGGAGTGTTTTATCTATTTCTTTAAAAGATGTCATGGATATCCTTATAGGGACTACACTGAATCAGTATAATGCTTTGGGAAGTATTGACACTTTGACCATGTTAATCTTCCTGATGCATGAGCAGGGGATGTGTCTCCTTTCCCTTGTATCCTCTTTCATTTCTTGAAGTAGTGTTTTGTAGTTCTTTTTTTGTACAGATCCTTCACCTCTTTAGTTAAGCTGATTCTGAGTTACTTTATTTTCTAAGGCACAATTGTGAATGAGATTTTTTTTTTAAAATATCTCTTTCTTCTCTTTATTTGTTTATAGGAAAGCATGGACTTTTGCTTATTGGTTTTTGTAGCCTGCCACTTTACTATACAAACCTATTGTTCCTTGGAGCTTTTCTGTAGAATCTTTAGGATAGTATCAAGTCATCTGCAAATAGTGATTTCTTCCTTTCCCATCTGGATGCCCTTGATATCTTTTTCTTACCTAACTGCTATGGCAAGTACATAAAGCAAATCAGCTTCTGCAGCTCAAAAGAAACGGTGACCAAGATACAGAGACATCCCATGGAATGGGAAAAATTATTTAGCCAATACGAATCAGATAAGGAGTTAATATCCAAGATATAAGACACTGGTAGAACTTCACTTATATCACACTGGTAGAAAAAAACATCCAACACAAGAAATCGGAAGAAGAAATGAACAAAAACTTTTTTTTCCCGCTTTCTGGGTCACACCTGGCGATGCACAGGGGTTACACCTGGCTCTGCACTCAGGAATTGCTCCTGGCGGTGTTGGGGGACCATATGGGATGCTGGGAATCAAACCTGGGTTGGCCGCATGCAAGGCAAACGCCCTACCCGCTGTGCTATCACTCCAGCCCCTAAATGGAAACTTTCTTAAAGAAGAAATACAAATAGCCAAAAGGCACATGAAAAAATTTTCTACATTGCTAATCATCAGGGAGACGTAAATCAAAACAACAATGAGATATCATCTCATACCACAGAGACTGGCAAATAATAAAAAGAACAAGAACTCAACCAGTGCTGGCACAGATGAGGGGGAAAAGGGACTCTTCCTTCATTATTGGTGGGAACACCAACTGGCACAGCACTTTTAGAAAACAATATGGACATCCCTCATAAAACTAGAATTGAACTTCCATCTGACCCAGCAATATCACTCCTGGGAATATATCCTGGGGGTAGAAAAACACACAGCAGAAACACCATTGCATGTCTATGTTCATTGCACCACTATTTACAGCAGCCAGAATCTGAAACAAGCTGAGAGCCTGAGAACAAATGACTGGATAAAGAAACCATGATACATCTACACAATAAACACTATGCAGCTTTTAGGAAAAATGAGTGCATGACATTTACTTATAAATGGATAGACATGGAGAATATCATGCTGAGTGAAACAAGTCAGAAGGAGAGGGACAGATATAGAATGATTGCACTCATTTGTGGGACATAAAAAAACATAGTATGAGACTAATACCCATGGACAGTAGAAAAAAGCGACAGGTGGATTGGTCCATGGCTGGAAGTCGGCCTCAGGTGCTGGAGAGAAGGCAGTTGGGATAGGAAAAAAAAAAAAAAAACGGTATGGCAATTATAGTTGGAAATGATCTCTGGATAAGTACTGTGTGCTGAAACTATGAACAAATGAACAAATATGATAATCTCTCAGTATCTGTATCGCAAACCACAGCGCCCAAAAGGGACAGAGGGAGAAAGGGAAAGAGGGAAGGAGAGTGGGAGAGGGGGGAAGAGGGGGGGAGAGAGAGAAAGAGAGAGAGAGAAAGAGAGAGAGAGAGAGAGAAAGAGAGGAGAGAGAGAGAGGAGAGAGGAGAGAGAGAGAGAGAGAGAGGAGAGAGAGGAGAGAGAGAGAGAGAGAGAGGGGAGAGAGAGAGAGAGAGGGGAGAGAGAGAGAGGAGAGAGAGAGAGAGAGAGAGGGGAGAGAGAGAGAGAGGAGAGAGAGAGAGAGAGAGAGAGAGAGAGAGAGAGAGAGAGAGAGCGCCTGCCATACTGCCATACATATTCAGGCTGAGGGTGGGGGCGGTGGCTGGAGGGAAACTGGGGACACGTGGTGTTGAGAAATGAGCACTGGTGGAAGGATGGGTGTTGGAATATTGTATGATGGAAATTCAACCATAAACAGCTTTGCAGCTGTGTATCTCATGTTGATTCAATTAAAAAAAAAAAGGAAAGAAAGAAAAGAAAAAGGCAAGAGAAAACTTTCTATATATTGATAAGGAAAAAAAATCTCCAAAATAAAAAAATCAAGGTCTAAGAGTGTTTAAAGGAGGCCAAATTTAGTATTAAAATTACATACTTTTATATATATTTTTTAATTAATTTATTTTTAATTAGTGAATCACTGTGAGGGCACATTTACAGATTTATACACTTTTGTGCTTATGCTTCCCTCATACTAAGTTCGGGAACCCATCCCTTCACCAGTGCCCATTCTCCACCACCAGTAAACCCAGCATCCCTCCCACCCTCCCAAATCCAATCTCCCCCCACCCCACCCTGCCACTGTGGCAGGGCATTCCCTTCTGTTCTCTCTCTCTCTAATTAGCTGTTGTGGTTTGCAATAAAGGTGTTGAGTGGCCACTGTGCTCAGTCTCTAGCCCTCATTCAGCCCACAACTCCCTTCCCCCACATGGCCTTCGACTACATTATAGTTGGTGATCCCTTCTCTGAGTCATACTTTTATATTTTTATAAACTCCAGAAGGCTAAAGAAGCATGAGGAGCCATGCTTTTACATACATATATATTTCTTAATATATAATATATATGGCATGTAAATATTTCTTAATATATAAACTTGGCAAGCTCCCTGTGGCATATTCGATTTGCCAAATACAGTAACAATAATAGGTCTCATTCCCCTGACCCTGAAAGAGCCTCCAATCATGGAAAGTCGAGTTAAGGAGAGGCTGCTAAAATCTTAGGGCTGGGATGAATGGAGATGTTACTGGTGCCCACTTGAGCAAATTGATGAACAACGAGATGACAGTGATACAGTGATATTACTTAAAAAAATTAGAATGGAAAACTACCAAAAAAAATTTCTAAAGGAAGAAAAAAAATGGAAGAAAACGCAGGCCCCTCAAAACATGTGGAGTTATTCAGAAAAAGATACTTAAACATGGAGATAATAGGTATCACTTACATGCAGCTAACCTGGGTTCAATCTCTGAGTCCTGCCAGGAATGATCCCTGAGGTCAGAGAGGAGTGATCCCTGAGCACAGCTGGGTGTGGCATACAAACAAACAAAAAATAAATAGCTCTTTAAGAATTCTCTGCATGTGATAAAACTAGCCAATAGTTATGGGATTTGTTGAAAAATTATGTGGAGTACAGAATAAAAAGCCAGGAATCAAGTGTTTAAAATGAGATAAGTGACTAGTTTGTTGAAAGATTATGTGGAGTACAAAATAAAAAGCCAGGAATCAAGTCTTTAAAATGAGATAAGTGACTAGTCAATATTTTACAGATATGTGGTCAGCTCACACAAGTGACATGTATTAGTGAGAGGAAAATGTCAGTTACCTTTATCATTTCTTCTTCTCCAGCTGTTTTACTTTTTGCTTCTATATCTCCTGCTTCATTGCATCTAATAAAACAGCTATTTGAGGCCAGTAAGGCCATCTTCCCCTAAATAAAATGAAGTAACAACAAAATGTATGAGATTCTGCAAAAGAATTCTTCAATCTTGAGACTAAATGAATTTTCTATCTAATTCTAAAAACAATGATGAAAAAGAATTTGGAGAAAAGCTGAAAAACAAAAAATTCAGAAAAGAAAAACAAAATCCCCTATAGTCTGATTCAAGAGATAACCACCACAATAAATTATTTTATTATACCCAATCAAGGGTACTAAACTCTAAGTGAAACAGAACTGTTTCCTTCAGCTAAGAGATGCATTAAAAAGGGGTTGGGGGGATGGCACAGGAGTCAGGGTTGCTATCAAGGACATCTGAGCACTGCAGGGTACGGCCTTGAAGGGTTCTGAGTATGGTCCCTGGCACAGCACCGAAAGGCCTGACCCGGCAGGGAAGTATCACTGGGAGTGACAGCCGAGCATCTAGGAGGCACCCTCCTCCTCCACAGAGATAATCCCAAATACTACAGAAGATAGACCTTAGCTCAGTTTGAAAAGCGTAATTTAAAATTAAAAATAAAAATGTAATATACAAAATTCACCCAGATGTATTTTAAGCAAAAATATTTGTAATTAGAAAATATAAAAACATATTATATATATCTGAGCTCTGTTGCCTTTGAATTTAATGCTCAGAATCAATGCCTGAAGGACTCTATTGGTGAAAACAAATACTCCTGTTATGCTGCTTAATGCCCAATAAAGCATGATTCTAATTAACAAAACTTAAAAAACTAATTTTCATGTATATCTGAAACTGAATTAATCATCTGAAATCTCTGTACTTTTAAAAATAAATGCCCACCATCACTTCTCGGCCTTTTGGCTAAGATCAAGTGTAAAAATAAATGCCCATCATTACAAAATACATTGAAAAATATATTTATAAAAGTGCTAATAACATGTATTTGGTTGTAATTTTTTTTCTCTTTTTTGGTCAGGATGGGGGCCTCCTAAGCAGTGCTCAGGAGACTAGAGGCCCTCCCTGGAGATTCCTGGGCCCCTAAACCTGTGGTTCAATGTGAAGGTCTGAGCGTGTGGTACTGTTTGGTTCCTAGCCCACCCCAGTGGTGATGGTGGTCAATGGAGCATGTGGGATACAATTGGCCTGACTTGATGCAATGCCTATGCTTTAACCCCTGTACCTTTTCTAGTCCCTGCTATCATTTCTGATTGGAGGGAGCAGGGGCTGGGTTTTCTCACATCTGGGTGACTTTCAGTGACACTGGAAACGACTATCTGGCCAAGGTGATTTAAGTGTGTGCTGCTGAATCTTTTGGCTGAATGTCTTTTTTTGCAGGTGTCAACAGGGACTTTTAAGTCTCTACGTCATTACATTTAAATTTATATAACTTAGTCTCTTCAAAATCAGTGAAGTCAACTTCCCTAATGTTCTCGCATCATCCTGGCTGTATAACATATTGTCCTTTCCTGTTGGTATAATTAGTAGTAGTAGGGTCATCTAGAAGGGGTTAAGAAGGTGTGCAGAAATGGCCGTGGATAAAGCTACTGCCACTCCTGATTTTGGGGTTTATTTAGAATGTATGTTCTTTATTGACTATTAAACAGACTTTACTCTTACACTGGCAAGAAACAACAGCACTTACATCTTGAAAGACTGGCTCCCACTGCTCTCTTGGTCCAATTGCATCCGAACGCCCGACGACTAGTCCATCTGAATTTATACCAAGGTATTTCCCATAGCCAGATTTCAGAGCAATTCTTCAGGAAGAGATATGTTAAAAAACTAAGTATATATATATATATATATATATATATATACATACATATATATATATTCAATTTAATTGTTCAAAAGCTAGTGGCTATTTTTTTTGTAGTATAATTCTCAACTTTGTATTATTCTTTTAATTGTTTTTTGGGGGAAGATTACATATGCTGGTGCTAGCACTGGCTCAGAGTTGTGGGTTTTCTCCCTGCAGTGCTCAGGTGACCCTGTGGTGCTGGGAAGCATATGCAGTCCTTAACTTCCTGGTTCCTATATTCTGCTTTTCATTACAGCCACCATCATATAGTACCTTATGTATTACATATGAAACATCCTCCAAATTATTCTTCAAACATACCACTTTTAGTGGTTATGTAATATTCTATCACAGACATATTAAGTTATACCAGAAATAGTTTAATACTAGAAATAGTTCTGTTGGTATTTCTTCTGTACAGAGAACTACCAGGAAGAATAATAGGAAAGAAATAATAAGACCAAAGATTATCAACTTTAAAGCCCCTATTACAAACTGGTGAAAGTTCCAGAAAAAATTGTAACAATTTAGTTTAATTACTCAAATTAAGTAACAACCCCCCACCCCCACCATCTTAGGTCTCCTGACACGCCTTTAAAAAAAATTTAAAAAACAAAATACAGGGCTGGAGTGATAGCCCAGCAGGTAGGGCGTTAGTCTTGCATGCAGCTGATCCAGGTTCAATTCCTTCGCCCCTCTCAGAGATCCCGGCAAGTTACCGAGAGTATCCCGCCCGCATGGCAGAGCCTGGCAAGCTACCCGTGGCGTATTTGATATGCCAAAAACAGTAACAAGTCTCACAATGGAGATGTTATTGGTGCCCGCTCGAGCAAATCGATGAGGAACGGGATGACAGTGATACAGTGATAGGAAAATAGCTCCCTACTAAGTTTCCACTTTATTATTGTGTTTGACATTTATACTTCTTTTTCTGTTTTAAAAGTACTTTTTGTTCATGTGGGGGTCTTCTTGTTTTTCTAGTGTTCTAAGTATTTTGAATCCTATACAACACAAGGAGAGTGGAAACTTACTATTGCAGCTACTGCAAATATTTTAAGCTATATATTAATTTTGTTTATAACATTTTTGGAACATTTTTGGGCTTTCAGTAGTAAAGAAGATTATGTCCTTTATTACCTCAGATTTTAGTCTTTAAAAGTCTCACACACTGAAGACTGGTAGTAGAGCCTAGAAAAGCTAACACAATGAACAAAATACTTTTGTAGACTTTAATACTGCATTGAACTATTTTAAATTTTGACAAAAATAAATAAATCTCTTTACCATACCTATTATTAAAAGTACAAAAATCCTCTTAGTGTTATTTTTTTAAGAAAAAAATATGAATAATTAGTTTACCAATTATCAGCGATATCAGAATTGGTTTTAAACATACAGATCATTATCATGTTAACTGACCACCAACATTCTGAGATTCAATTTCTGTATCTGCCACCCAGAGTATTAGTCTATACTTTGTTTTCTGGGCCACAACTGGTGATGCTCAGGGGTTACTCCTGGCTCTGCACTCAGGTATTACTCCTGGCAGAGCTCAGAGGACCAAATGGGATGCCGGAGATTGAATCCTGGTTGGCTATGTGCAAGGCAAATACCTTACCCACTGTATTATCACTTTGGCCTCCAGTATGTACTTTTTCATTGTAAGAATAAGCCGGAGTGACAGTATAGCGGCTAGGGTGTTTGCCTTGCATGTGGTGACCTGGGTTTGATACCAGCATCCCACAGGGTCCTCCATGAGTAATTCCTGCCTGGAGTGATCCCTGAACGCCACTGGATATAACCCCCACCCTCTCACTTCCCCTCAACCCCCCCAAAAAAAGATATGAGTAAAATACTCTTTTGCTCTCTATGATAATGGAATATTCCTGGTTTCAAAAATGATACTTTATATTGATCTGGAATCCTAATCAGTGTGTTATAGAACATTAGATCAGGTTTTGTGTTATATATTTTCTTCATGTTAGTTGGTCTAAGATGTTATTTGGTCTATAACATGATTAACCTTCATTTTTCTTCCCTAGCATTATATATTGATAATACATGTTTTGATTAGATGCTTGAATCTCCTTTAAAGATTCATTTATTGCTAATGTAATTTAATACCTGAATTTCTATAGGATATAGAATATTTTTAAGATGTCTATTTTTAAAAATAAATTATTTTGCCTTTTGAATCAGAATTATTTTGTGAGCACAAGGAAAAATTTTAGTGAATTAAATTAAAAAACAAAAATTATTAATTTCACACAACTCAAGCTTACCTGGAGTCAGACAACTTGACAGCTGTAAACTGCTCTGGAGGACTTGGGCCCTCATCCACTGTAGAAGAAAGAAACTTGAAATAAATTTGGCACTTTTCACAAATATACATGGAAAGGTTAACACTTGACTTTAAAAAGTTATTTTTTCCTTCTAAAATTAAATATAGAAGAATTTTATGATAATTTGATAAAATTGTAGCACAGGGGGGCCAGAGAACTCAACAGGCTGAGCACACACTTTCCGCAATGCAGGAGGCCCAGGGATACCACGTGGTCCCCCAGCACCACTGGGACCAACCCCAGAACATCAAGCTGGGAGAGTCTCAGCACTGCTGGGTATGGCTCAAAAAAATGAGACAAAAACTGTACCTAGAGCTGGTGAGAGAGTGCAGTGAGGAAGGCACTCACTGAGCCCAGCTGACTCGGGTTTGATCCCTGGCACCTCATATGGTTTTCCTAAAAGCAATGCCAGAAGTACCCTGAGCACAGAGCTAGGAGTACGCTTTGAGCGCCACTGCGTGTGGGCCCTCAACGCTCCCCAAATAAGCACAGACAAATAAGCATTAGTGCTATTTTAGCACTATACTTACTATTTTAGAAAGCTAAAATGTTTAGTTTAAAAAGCAGACTTTCATATCAAATGATACTATTTCTTTATCTTCTAATTATTTCTATACAGGCAGAGCTTCCTCTGGTGGGCTCAAAGCCAGTGAGAAAACTTCAAATCATTAACTATGTTTCAGTGAGTTAAAGGGCTGGTGAGAACTTCAAATCTGTGAACCTCTTGGGTTTTCCTTGTCTTTCCCCTTATTATTTCAATTCATTTTGTTTTGTTTCTTGACTCTCTGGAACTATAGAGAGTATTTTCAAATACTTATAGTATTTGAATCCTATATTTCAAATATACCTAAAGTATATTTGATATACTTTATAATACCAGTATTGCCAACTCAATACTGGTATTAAGGATGCAGAGAAAAGTAGAACTGCTGAATGCTTTTAGATTACATGTGCTAGCCAGAAACTGGCCTACGTGAATCATAAAACACATATTTGAAGTAGCATTTCCCCCCTCCAGACACAAACCTTCTTTATGCGGAGCTCCCAGTGTAAAAAGTCCATTGTCAAGTGCATGTATGTAGGCTCCTTTATCCATTTCAATCGCTATTGTTCCGGATATTTCACCGAAGTTTGTTACTTTCCACCAGATTCCTAAAAATACAATTACTATTTTACACAAGGTTCTTTGTTTCTTTGTTTTGCTTTTGGGACCTGCGGGTGGTGCTCAGGGCTTACTCCTGTTTGTGCCCAGGGATCTCTGCTTGTAGGACTTGTGGGACCATACGTGGGTGTGATGAACCTGGGTTGGCCACGTGCAAGGCAGCGCCATACCCACTCCATTACCACTTGGGCCCTACACAAGGTTCTTATGCTGATATTGTTCGAAGGCTGTTTTTAATCTTTAAAATGTAACTAGGGAGATGGTTCAAAGGGCTGAAGTATATAAGTTGCAAGTGGGAGGTTGGCGTTCAATTCCCAGTACCCTATGGCTTCCCTCAAGCACCGCAGGGAGTTGCCCAATAACCAAAAAAGCAAACAAAAACCTCCAAGCAAACAAAATTACCAGTAATTTAAAAATTTTTTAAATTTTATAATTCTAATAATATAGCAAGATCTCATATACACTTTACTCGGTTTCCTCCAATTATATTTATTATCTTACATAACTATAGTTATCCACAGTTATACAAACATCAAAACTAGGGAATTATCAAAACTAGGGAACTGACCCAGATACAATTCATAACCTCAGTTAGATTTCATGAGTTATAATGTACTCATCTGTGTACTGGTATGTGTGTATGCAGATAAAGGAGACTACTGCTATTAAGATTAGGAAAGAAGAGACAGGAGACCGGAAAGAGGTTATAAGAGATTGGGAGGTGGGGGGAAGAAGTGAGATGATGGGAGGAAAGGCGGGAGGAAAGATAGAAGAGACAAAGAGAGTCCCATAAAATAAAGGAAGAAACGAGAATGTGGGCAACTCCACAATGGAGTGCACCAAGATTAGGGTGTTTTTGTTTTGTTGTTTTTTGGGGGAAAACAAAATGATAGCACAGCAGTTGGGCTATCACTCGGCCGACCCGAGTTCAATTCCTCCGCCCCTCTCGGACAGCCCAGGAAGCTACTGAGAGCATCGAGCCCGTACGGCAGAGCCTGGCAAGCTACCTGTGGCGTATTGGATATGCCAAAAACAGTAACAATAAGTCTCTCAATGAGAGACGTTACTGGTGCCCGCTCGAACAAATCGATGAGCAATGGGAGGACAGTGACAGTGACAGTTTTTTTTTTTTTTTGGGGTGGGAGGACGTACACACTCCAGGGGTTACTCCTGGCTCTGCACTCAGGAATTATTCCTGGTGGTGCTCAAGGGACCATATGGGGTGCTGGGAATTGAACACATGCAAAAAACAAGTGCCCTACCCACTGTACTACCACTCCAGCCCCAAGATCAGGTTCTTTTAAAAATATAAAATAGCAATACATGTGAAGGCATAAAATGACTAAAGGGTCTCTTTCCAGCCCCTAGCCATCCATGACTACTTTCAGAAATCCTTTCCAGTACAATATTCTTAACTACAATTTCAGATTAGAGACAAAATCAGTAAAAGTATGTCTGTGTATACCAATATAGTTTACCAATAAATATGTTAATCTTTAGGGTCCAATAATTTAAACAGTTATTGCAAAAGCAAATATTTTTTTAAATGAAAAAATGTATCTCAACCTTCTCCTAAATTGTGCTTTAGCTAGAATAAAATGTGCTTCCATGTTTAATGACTATAAAAACACACCAAAGTTCTTGCCAGTCACCCTGGGTTTTGCCTGTGAAAGAAGCAGCGAAGGGGCTGGAGCGATAGCACAGGGGGTAGGGTGTTTGCCTTGCATGCAACCAACCCGGGGTTGATTCCTGGCAACCCATATGGTCTCCCTGAGCACTGCCAGCAGTAATTCCTGAGTGCAGAGCTAGGAATAACCCCTGTGCATCGCATCGCCAGGTATGACCCAAAAAGGGGGAAAAAAAAAAGAGGTAAAGACTGCGGAAAGTGGAATCTGAGGTTGCTGATTTTGGCATCAGATTAGGGCTCAAGCTACATTTATCAGGCTGCAGATGAAGCTCAATTAGACAATGCGTTTTAAACCATTTTTTGGTATTTTAAAATACAAAATACAGCTGTAATTCAAGATACTCCGTCCCCAAGCCCTTTGCAGACTGTTAGGTATTTCTGCTACGGAGCGTGAGAGACAAGATCTATTTTACCTTGTCATGTCTGACAGAGAGAAGGCAGTGAAGACATATTATAAATATTGAACGATAAGTGTCCTAGTTGATAAAAGACTGCGATGGCACCCACTCTTTCTGTTATTAAGGCTATTACAGATACTGAAGATAGCAGAAGGACCTGTATTTTGAAAGGCCTTTGTGCTTAATCATCTCCGAGTACTACCTACAGCCTCCTCTGGATGTGCACACACCCACTATCTGGGGAGGTGACAGAGATAAGATTCCGTGTGTGTGTGGTTTACCTCACTCCTGACTGGCCCAACCCAAAGCCTCTGTGCTAAAGGTGCCCCTACATCTGTTTTGTACTGTCAAAGCAACCAAATATCTCTGCTTTGGAAATGGAGCTTTCTCTCCCTATAGTTCTTTAGTCTTTTTTGGGTGGAGGAAGGTGGGGAGTGGGAGGAAGGCGGGCACACTCGGTGGTGCTCAGGGCTTATTCCTGGTTCTGAACTCAGGACTTGGGGGACTATAAGGGGTGCCAGGTATTGAGCCTGGGTCAGCTAGTGCACCCCACCTGCTGTGCTATTTCTCCAGCCCACTGTTCTATAAACTGACACAGAAATGACTTGACTTTAATTCATGGGAAAGGAAAGTATAAAGGAATTTCACAAATTATTCTACTATCAATTCAGGTACTTTGAAACCTAGCCGAGTTCACAGAGGATATTTTCTTACACAGCCACTTTGCGTTATTATTGCCCAAACTTGATACTTCCCACACCAAAGGAGTAATTTCCTTCATTCTATTTACCAATTTACTTAGGCTTAGAGTTTCCCTTAAGATCCTTGTAGGAAATGATCAAAACAGTTTTAAAATAATAAAAATCCCCCACCCCTTCTGCTCTCCACTGCTGAAACAAGGACAGGAAAAGTGGAATATAAAAGAAAGTGGGAGGGCAAAGAGAAAAAGAGTGACGTCCTCTTCCAGCCACGGCAGAGGGACCCTTCTTGGACCTGCCTCCCACCATGATTAGGAAGCTGTCCAGAACATACGAGAAAACTGATGTCAGGTCTGTGGAAGTTTTCTCCATGGGAGATGGAGCCCAAGAAGACAAAGGCAATCTCAGTGAGCCAAGTGATTTGGAGGGCAGAAGTGAGATGAATTCAGAGTCAGATACTGAGAAGGAACTCAGAAAGGCAAGATCCACAGGTTTCACTGTGTAACAGCGGCTGAGAGCTGATGGGAGATACCGAGGATCCCAAATGCCGGGAGACACTGGAGTGGAGCGGGCTGTCTGCAGAGCCTGGGAGTAGGGACACCTCCTAGAGTAGGGGTCACATTCCAGGCCTAAGGGAACAACCAAACAGGCCTAACAAGGCAAAAAACAAACAAAAAAATCTAGTCTGGTAAGATTAAAAGAAAAGTCAAATAATTTTAACTAGACTTTATTTTAAGGTAATGATTATTAGATAAGTATTTTATTGAACTATATAGAAAATTGACAACCCGATGGAACAGACAGTACAGAAATAATAGATCAACAAACATAAAATCAACAGCCCGTTAGCTAAGATGCTAAGGCTGCTTAGCAAATAAAGGAAGTTCTACCTACGTGCTGAGGGACAGCTCAGAGGCAGTGTGCCTGCTTTACAGTCTTAAGGCTGAGAGTCTGATTGCCGGCATCACCCACACGCTAAGAGTGATATTGGCAGCACTGGAAAATCCCAGAGTGTCAACGAAGTCTGTGCAACCACAGGGGTATTGCAAATGACGTGTGTGAACACTGTGATCAGGTATGCAAAATTAATCTGAGATGGATCTGATGCAAAAATAAAAGCAGTAAAGCTTCCAGGAAAAAATATAAAAAGTATCTGTGACCTTGTGGGATTTCTTTTTTCCTTTTGGTTTTTGGGCCACATCCAGCTGCACTCAGGGCCTACTCTTGGCTCTGCACTCAGTGATCACACCTGGCAGTGCATAAGGTCCCTTATTTGATGTCAAAGATCAAACCTGGGTCACCTGCCTGCAAGGAGGCAAGTGACTTATCTGCTATACTATCTCTCTGACCTCAAGCACAGACTAGAGAAGGTAGTAATCATAGTAAGAAAAAAGCTGAGCTTTATGAACATAAAAAAAACCTTTGCTTACTAAAAGTATCATTAAGACAATAAAAAAAAAAACCCTCACAGGCTAGAATATCCTCATAGGTAACAGATGTCTACTACTCTTTTAAAATGCTACAATAACTTTAGAATTTTTTTTGCAGTTTCTTTTTCTCTTAATTTTTATAAAATTGTCATTATGAAATTATAAAGTTATTCATGATTGGTTTTCAGGCAGACAGAGTTTATTTTTTTTAATTTTTATTTTTTATTATTAGTGGATCACCGTGAGGTACAATTACAGAGTTATAAACTTTAGTGCTTGTGTTCCAGTCACACAATGATCGAGTACCCATTCCTCCATCAGTGCCCATTTTCCACCATCAATAATCTCAGTATATCCCAGTATTCCTCCCACGATCCTCCCCTTCCCCCCACCCCCGTTGGGGCATTCCCTTTTGTTCCCTCTCTCCTTTTGGGTGTTGCGGTCTACAATAGAGGTATTGAGTGGCCATCATGTTTGGTCTATAGTCTACTTTCAGCTCATATCTCCCATCCCAAGTGGGTCCTCAGAACACCCTTTACCTGGTGTTCCCTTCTCTATCTGAGCTGCCCTCTCCCCCGGCATGTGAGGCCAGCTTCCAAACCATGGAGCTAACCTCTTAGTCCTTATCTCTACTACTCTTGGGTGTTACTCTCCCATTCTGTTACTTTATATTCCACAGATGAGTGCAATCTTTGTCCAGACAGTGTTTCAACACATATCTTTAACCAGTGTCTACTCCCCAACACTCAAACACCCCCATTTGCCTCCCATTCCCAGTCTTTGGAAGTTTTCTAATATGGTTAAATGTTCACCTACCCTTTCAGGTAAACAATTCCACAACTAGCTCCCTACATAAGGTAATTACCCTTACTTTAAAATTGTTGATTCACTACTTTTAAAACATTTTAAAGCAGGTCTTCTACAATATCAGCACTCTAGAATGCAAAAGAGTGGTGTTTTATAAAGGTTCAAAAAGTTTCAAAATGCAAACTGACAAGCTTTTTTTGTTTTAAAAAACAAAAACCAAAAAACAAACAAACAAACAAAACGGGCTGGATCGATAGCACAGCGGGTAGGGCGTTTGCCTTGCAAATGTCTGACCCAGGTAGGATTCCTAGCATCCCGTATGGTCCCTGAGCACCACCAGGAGTAATTCCTGAGTGCTGAGCCAGGAGTAACCCCTGTGCATCGCCAGGTATAACCCAAAAAACGAAAAAGACAAACAAACAAGAAACAACAACTGATGTGCGGAGTAGTATCTGGGGGACAATAGTGGGAGAAGGCACAGTGCCAGCAACTGTGCTGGGAATCAATAACAGTAACATCTAAGTACTTTAAGGTAAATAGGAATGGGGGTGGTGCACACACTTGGTGGGGCCCAGGGATTCTGGGCTCAGTACTTGGGGGTCACTCTTGACAAAGCCTGAGGGGCTACGTGGTATTGAGTGTTAAATCCAGGCCCCTGCATGCGAGCTTGTGCAGTTATCTCTTTGGCCCAGAAAAAAAATTCTTTTAAATTGCTTAAAAATGTCTCTTTCAAATTTAGGAAGGAAACAACAAGTGATCAAGGTTATCTGAACTGAAAATTGTGTCTATAAAACAGGGGTGGGAGGTGGTCCTTGGGACACTGATGGAGGAAAATGGGCTCTCAAATGATGGGTGTGATACTGGAATGATGCATGACTGGGTAACATGATTAACAGTACTGCAAATCCTGGTACTTCAATGAAAATGATTATATGTTTTAGAAGTTTATAAACTATCTTTAAAAGTTTTAAAAAAAAGTTAAAAAGAGTAAAGATGAAAAACCTCCCTTTCACTCACACAATCCCAGAAAATATTTTTAATGGGATCTCAACAAATGCTAACTTTTCTTAGAATAAACTATTAAAAATGGACTTACCAACAACATCAAGTTGGGTTTCTTCATCTTCTTCTCTTTTTCTCTTTTTTTCTTTGCTCTTTTTTTTCTTACTACAGGGAATAATTTTATAGATGAGTTTAGATATATTATTTGCATGTTAATGATTGAAGATAGAATCTCGAAAAATTCTGTTTGACCTCCCTACTACTGGGATACTAGGGAGGCCATGCAGTGCTGGGACTTGAACCTGGGTCTCTGTGCATGTCGGGCCTGTCCTCTAGTGCTCTGCGAGGATTAAGAGTCAATAGGTGACTTCATTATTTTTTTGGGAGGATGTAAAACGGTACAACCATTTTGGAAAAGTTTCCAAAAAAATTTTAACAGATTCATGAAACTCCTACCTAAGAGATAAGAAAACAAGTTCACATGGGACTTGTATAAAGAATATTTACCGCAGTTACTTTTAATAGGCAAAAAGTAAAACAGCAAATCTCCGTCAACTGATAAATGTATCTGTTAGTCAAATGTGCCGTTTTTCATGTAACGAAATGGTATTCCGTGATAAAGGAATGAGAACCGATCCGGGCAGTAAGATGGAGGACCCCTCAGAAAATACAACAGGCTGCAGGTTGCACAGCTCCATGTAGACGAAATATTCAGAACTGGCAAACCCAGAGGAACAGAAAGCGGATTAGTGGTTTTTAGGGAATGGGAGATGAGGAGTACGCCAAATAAAATCTTAGTCAGCGAAGGGTTTCCTTCTGAGGTCATGAAAATGTTTGGCAATTATTATTATTTTCTTATATTTTGGGGCCATAATCATTATTTTTAAAAGGTCCAGTGAAGTGTAATTTTAAAAGGTAAGTTTATGGAATACTGATATTGTACTGATGAATAATAATAAACTATTAGCACTTGGTTTGTTTTGTGGCCAGTTATGGGGCTACACTCATCTCTGTGTTCAGGGGTTGGGGAACACAGTCCCAACCTTTTGAGTCATCTCCCACACCCCCTGAAGGTGATATTTTTGAAAAAGCTAATAGGTACCCTCCTCCCCGCCTCTCCCAAGACAGCGTCAGTGCTAGATTTACATCAGGAGCTTCCGGTTCAATCCCTGACACTGCATATGGTTTTCTAAACATTGCCATGAGCAACTTCTGCGCATAGTACAAAACAAAGCGTAATAAGAGGGTAATATGCAGGGGTTGCGAGAAGGCATAGAAGTTAGAGCCCATCTAAGTTTCCCACACCAGGAGGCCTGTCATCTCCCTGCTATAGCCCAGGGCATCCTGAGTACCACTTGGGAGATTCCCTCCACTCTCCCTAAACTAAAATGCGAGGTGTTTAAGACAGTTCTCGGCATACAAAAAATGCTGTACCTGTGTTAGGATACCCTCCTAAAATGATCAGACCTGCTAATCTAGAGCTAAGTAACCTTTCAGAAGCAAACTCCTCACTCCCTCCTGGAAATTCACAGTGGTATCAGGTTTATTATTATAACTGAAGCTACAAAATTTATTCAGGGTAAATCCCACCTGCTGGCAGAACCCTGGGAAGAATTCATCAAGTGGGTTCTGTTCCTGAAAGTCCCAATACCCGTGATCATTGAGACTAGGATGAAATTATATTTACTAGACATTTATATAGAAATTATATTTACTAGACAATTGTATAAACGAGACATTTACATGACCCATCAACTTCAAGTAGATCTACCAGTTAAAAGAGAGGTAGTGGGCGGGGAGATAGCTCAACCAGCTGAGTATATGATTTGTATGTGGGAGTCTCAGGTTGTATCCCTCCCCCTCAGCGCAGAGTCCAGGGAGTAGCACGTGACGTTGCCCAGATATGACCCGGAAAGAGAACCAAATGATTTGAAGCTATGAACGGGCATCTAGCTTTTCCTAAAAATCTACTAGTCCTGAATTACACTTACAAGCTCCTCCTTGCTTTTGGTTCTATCAAAAAGGTAATACACTGGATCTCATTTAACCTTCAAAGGATTCTTTTTTTTTGGGGGGGGGCATTATTCATTCTTCTTAATAAGCGAATAATAAAAGCGCAAAGATGTTAACCAATTTGCCACAGATCACAATACTGCTGGAGTCCAGAATAGAGTCCAAACCCCTAGAAGATGCCGCATCTGTGATACTGCTCCATCTCGCTCAGCTTGAAAGAACCAAGAATTTTGGAGGTGGTGGTGGGGAGGTACGTGGGGAGGGGGGGAAGATGATGAGGAAATAATTACCCCCAATAAAGGAGGCCATTGTAGCCTACACGATCAGATTACAGTCCTATATAACGGACTGGGTGGGTGGGGGCAAAGGACTCAAGGAAGGCTCCAACCTGCGGCTCCCGCTTCACCGGTCTGGTCCCGGGGGCGCATCTTGGCGATGCGCATCTCCGGGGCCCGGTTGGTCCAGGAGAGGCCCCAGGATGGGGCGCCTAGGACAGCTCCCCACCGTCTCCCACGGGCCCGCGGGGCAGCGGGCGCGGAGGCTGAGCAGCAAAGAACTGGGGATCCTCCCGGACGAACTTCCGACCTTACCTCTTGGCCTTGGTTCCCTTGAGGACGAGTTTGGTGGACTTGACATACGAGTACTCGGCCATGACTCTGGGGACGCGGCGGGAGCCGGCTCGGGACAAAATACCGCGGCTGGCGCAGAAACGGCCTGGCGGGGGTTCAGACACGGAGACGGGGGCACAGAGACCCTAAAATCGTTCGCAACGGCAAGAAGGGATGAATTTTAATTGCAAGCCGGGTCTCTGCGCCCCTCTCCCGAGGCAATTACTCGCCTGCAAAACCTACTTCCTGTTTATCGCCCGGAACTACGGCAGCCGCGATGGGCCTGAATTAATCACCTCGGCGTCCGTTTCCGGAACTCCCCGAACGAGGAGCCGCGGAAAGATGCGACCCCTGGTGGCCGCGGCAGGTCTCACAGTCCCAAGTATTGAGGGTCTGACCGTGGTCGCCACGTTACACTTGTCAGTTCCGGAAGCCTTTACCGTAATGTTTTGTGTAGGGAAGCTGGAGAAAGGCACGGCAAACGCTAAGGGAAGAAAAGTCAGCAGGGCCAAGCCTGTCAGAATTTGGGTGCAGGGTCAACGAGGTCACTAAAGTCTTTCTTGCCCGAATAAGTATCCTGAATAAGTTTGGCCGGTCAATGGTTTTCTAATTCCCCTTCCTTGCAAGCCACACTCCTATCATATTTCTGCTTTCTTCGAAAGTCTAACTAATCGTAATTACCTTATTGGAATGGATTAAGGAGGAAAATTGCTCTCCGAAGGTCCCACTTAGCTTTCCCTCCCGGCCACGGCCACTTGTCCCACTGCTCAACCGCTGCGCCTCGTTGCAGGTTGCAGTTGCAGTCATGATAATTCCCGCAGCCTTTGAAGGTGCTTTCCACCTGCACCCCTTCTGCTCAGTGGCTCTGAGCAAACTTCAAGAGTGGTTGGAGAGATAGTATAGGGGGAGGGGGCTGACTTTCGCTCAGTGTCACTTGAGCACCTCTTGGTGTCACCTTCAAAGAAAACTAAGTTCCAGGCAAACTTGAGCATCGTTTCTGTGGATAAAAAGTGGCCTTTTGAAGGAGGCGGGTGGCATACTGGGAGGTGCTCAGGGCTTTTTCCTGGCTCTTCGTTCAGGGATTACTCCTGGGCAGCTGAGTGGATCAGATGTGGTGCCCGGAATCAAACCCAGGTCAGCCATGTGCAAGGTGAGCACCCCACCTACTGTACTTTCTCTGTTTCCTACCCCCCCCAAGAGACTTCTTATATCCTTTATTTCTCTGACTAAATTGTGTGTATGTTCTTAGCGTTAGAATATACAATTAAGAATCAGAGGCTGGGGCTATATGTAGCCTACACCACGTTTAGCCCCCACTCTGCCCCGCAAATCCTGCCAGAAGTGATCCTTGAGCACAGAGCCAGGAATAAGCCCTGAACACCACCAGATGTGGCCCCCTACCCTACCTCCAAGTCAGAGTGCAACCATGCTCAGAATAAGTAGTATTGTTTCTGAGGCAGTTTACAAAAGGTCCACATAGAGTCAGAGTGCAGGTGTAACCCAGAAAGAGGAGCCAACCAATTATTTTTTTGGTTGGTCGTTGCTTCAGAGGCACTGCAAACATGTGTCCAAGATGACCTCAGAACACTTTGCTCAAGGCTTGATCATAAGGGCCTTCATCAAAGTTAAAAATGTGTAGTGAGAGGCCAGGGAGAAAATACAGCAGGTCAGGCATTTGCCTTGCACACAGCTGATCCATTATAACTCCAAAACTACGAAGAGTTACCCCTGAGCACTGAGCCAGGAATAAGCCCTCAGCACTCCGGGTGTGACCCAACACACAAAAACATAAAAAAGGTGTAGTGGGGGAGCTGGAGTGATAGCACAGTGGGTAAGGCCTTGCATGCGGCCAACCTGGGTTCGATTCCCAACATCATATATGGTTCCCCAAGCACCGCCAGGAGTAATTCCTGAGTGCATGAGCCAGGAGTAACCCCTGTGCATTGCCTGGTGTGACCCCCCCAAAAAAAAGTATAGTGGGGTATAGATTTAAGACTGGTTCTGGAGACCTATGGCTTTTGTGGACACACTCTGCTTCTATATGGTAGATGATTTGGAATAAATTATTTAAGCTCTTAATGTCTATGTTTTTCAGCTGTAAAATGAGATGACAATTCTAAAGTTATGATTAGGATGAAGGAAAGTCTTCAGCTATATATAAAATGAGATGATTGTAGAGTTATGATGAAGATGAAGTAATATATGAAAAAACTTTATCCCTTCTTTCCCTTTATTATTGCTGTCATGATTTCTATGGCTATATCTGAAGTTCTCATCTCTATTATGGTGCTGGGGATCACAATGTCAGTGCCAGGGATTGTTGAACTCATGATCTTTTCCATGACCAGGTAAGTGTTCTACCTCTGAGCCAGATCCTGGGGCCTGGAAGACACCAAGTTCCTGATAAATAGTATATTATTAATGTTAACTATTATTAGTGGATAGCGATTGCTTGAGAAGGTATAAACAAAATACTGTTGCAGGGACTGGAAGATAGTACAGTGTTTAGGGTTCAAGCTAAGCATGTAGGTTCAATTCCCATCTCTCCATCATCTCCATCTTCCTTCGCACCACTGGGTGACCCTAGAGACCCCTAGCTCTGTCAGCGTGGCCTGGGTAATAGCTGGCACCACAGTGCTCAAGCAGCGTCCTTGGATCCTTACAGTGGAGTACTTACCCCTCCAGCTGAGAGTCATAGTTGAGGCCGCAGGCTTTCTGAACTCTGCCTAGTAAGCTCCAAAAAGCCCAAATGCCATGACAGGATGTGGTGAAAATATACTGAGGGATGTTCTAGGCTTCATGTTTCAGGGATCCGGAGATGCTGAGTAGTCAAATTGGCACCTGAGCAGGGTCTAGAGCAAGACAAAACATGTTTTTTTTTTAATTTTTAAATTTTTTAAAAAAAAATTTTAATTAGTGAATCACCGTGAGTGTACAGTTACAGATTTATACATTTTTGTGCTCATGTTTCCCCCATACAAAGTTCAAGAACCCATCCCTTCACCAGTGCCCATTCTCCACCACCAGTAAGCCCAGCGTCCCTCCCACCCTCCCCAGTCCCGTCTCCCCCCATCCCAAACTGCCACTATGGCAGGGTATTCCCTTTCGTTCTCTCTCTCTGATTAGGTGTTGTGGTTTGCAATAAAGGTGTTGAGCCGTCATTGCGTTCAGTCTCTAGTCTACATTCGGCACGCGTCACCCTTCCCCCGCATGACCTCCAACCACATTTTACTTGGTGTTCCCTTCTCTGAGTTGCCCAGAATGAGAGACCAGCCTCCAAGTCATGGAGTCAACCTCCTGGTACTTATTTCTACTATTCTTGGATGTTAGACTCCTAGTCTATTATTCTATATTCCACAGATGAGTGCAATCTTTCTATGTCTAAGACAAAACATGTTTTATGTAGCTGAAAAATTTGAATGTAATCAGTAAGGACTTGAGTGATTAAATAGCTGAAGAGTAAGGGGATCAGTGTCATTTTCCAAGCTGATTATTATGCAATAGTAGTAATGTTAAAGATAACTTAAGAGTGGGAGAAGCATGAATTAGAAACATTGTCAAAGATTTGTGGTTTTTGTGGAGTGGTGGTATCACATTCATTGGTGCTCAGTCTATTCTTGGTTCAGTGCTCTTGGGGTGCTCCTGGCAGTGCTTGGGGGACCAAGCAAGTGCTGAGAATTGAACCGAGGTCTCCTTCATGCAAAGTGTATATTTGTACTTTTGAACTATCTCTCCAACCCAATGAATTAAAAAGGTTTCAAAGATCCATATGTACTCAGAAAGGAACACTGAAATAGATTTGCTCTATATACTAAAAGCTCACTTCTTTATGGACGATAAGACGGAAATTATACTAACACTTGTATTATTAATTTAAATGTCTATAGCAAGAAATATTTATATTAGTATCAATGATCTATAGAGCATAACAAATAGCTTAAACACAATGAAAGGCTCAGAGACTTTGATAGAATGAGATAATTCAGAATGTTGTGCTAGACAAAGTGGAGTTTCTGCTGAATACATCTAGTAATGACTTCTGCCTATTTGAAAATGCTTTACCTTACAATAAGTGACTCAGGCAATTCTGATACACTGTTCAGTGGTCATGCTCTGAGGAAAGCTTATAATAGCCAATCACAAAGCTGTGGAATTATTTCCCCTCTAGATAGAATAATATTTTTGTGTATATGAGTATGATGAAAATGGCCCTCTCTCTGTAAATAGCCTTGAAGTTCCTGTTTTTTTCATGTTATTAATATTTCTGGAGCATCTACATGTGCCAAGTAATATATTATGCTTTTTAATTTAATCCTCCATTGACTTTTACTTCCACTTCATTGAGATACTCATTCTCATAGCAATAAATGTAACTTCTTAGTAACTTAAAACCTACTTCTAAAATCCCACTCTCTGACCTGATTTTTTCCCAACTCTCACTTCTTTACTGTCAATTTACCACCTTATAAAAAATCTCCCTGGGGTCCATCCCTCCATTACTTCTTTGTATTCCTACCATATCTTCTTCCTTAATCTAGTTACTTGTAATACATAAATATTAATAACCCATAAAATGGGAATAATAATAGTGCCCTCCTCATAAAAAATATTAATATTCTTATCTTTGGTGACTATAGACAAATGGTAGTGGATGACCAAAGATTTCAGCAGTAGGTGCCAGAATGTGTTTAAGTAAAGATGCTTTTGATTGTATCAGCAGACATCAATGCAGAGTTCCTAGAGAAAAGATATAACTGACCTCATGTTAGCCAGTGCAGTTACCATTCAGTTACCATTCTTGTAGCTCTGCCCCTGTGGTTGTAGAATAACTAGTCTACTGAGCTGTTCTTGTTTCAGAATTCCCTGAATGAAACCATGTTTTAGAGCCAGCACCAACAGGATGCTGCCTGATATTTATGCTGATCATCCAAACCTTACATACAGAGCATGTGCAGAACCTATTACCAAAGACAATTTTGGGCTTGTTGTTGGAAGGAGACAAAGGTTATTGTGTAGCTTGGTCAGAGGCGTTCCAATGGTGCTAGGGGCCCTCGAGGGCTCTACTACAAAGAATTTCTGTGGGAAGGACCAGGTAATGCAGAGATGGAACTTGGGTCTTTGCACATACAAGGCATATGCTTAGCTCCTGAGCTCTCTTCATATTCTTTTTTTTGGGGGGGGGGGTCACACCTGGCGATGCACAGGGGTTATTCCTGGTTCTGTACTCAGGAATTAATCCTGGCGGTGCTCAGGGGACCATATGGGATGCTGGGATTTGAACCCAGGTCGGCCGCGTGCAAGGCAAACGCCCTACCCGCTATGCTATCACTCCAGCCCCCTCTCTTCATATTCTTTAGTTAATATGTTTATAGGAGCCACCCCTATAATGCTTGGGGCATTTGGGGCCATTTCCTGTTTTCCACGGGTTGAACTATTTCCCCAGGCCAAAAACCAAGAGTTTAAAGATAAAGATAATTTAACTAATCCAAGAAACAAAGGTACCAAAGTAACATCAGAACTTGAATTATAGTTAGTTTATCCTGTATTGTATGCCCTTGTTCATCTGACTATAGCTTAACTGTTTCAAACTAACTAAACTCAGTCAGCTTTAGACAACTCCATCAGTTTGATCAAAGACCAGATATTGTGCAAAGTGAATATACTCATCTATAGTTCTACACAATATACTTGTTTTTTGCTTTTCCCTGACTTATTAATAATTATATTTAAATGATGCTTAGATTGATTTGAAGATAGCTATAAGGATTATTATGAATTACACAGAAATTGTATTAAGTGTATACACATTAATAGAATTCCCATCTCTAAAGTAACAAAGAGTATCTCCAGAAGTCTTTGGGTCTCTCTGGCTCATGTATATGGTTTCTGTTGACTCATAGTCTTCAGCTGTTCATGCAGCATCATCGCTAGATGTTCCCAGTGGACAAGTCTAGATGTTCCTAGAGGCTTTCCAGGGGCTCCCCAGGAACAAGCTTTTCCCCAGTCTATGTCCTCTGAAGCCCTAGCTGGGGGTGCTTTATCACCATCATTGCTACAAGAGATTTCATTGAGGAGTTTACTGTTCAGGTCAAGGGACTTGTTTCTTGGAACTTCCAAGCTGACTATTCTCAAGGGCCAGAGAGATACTAGGCTTACCACGGAAGGGGAAGGAAATTTTCTTCCCAGCTCTCACATTTTTCTGATCTACAAAGTTGCTCTATTTGAGCTCAAGTGTACTTTCACATAAACCTTTTTTGGTTTGGGAATCCATCTGTCTTTTCACTTAATACTCCAACCTTTGAGTAACCAGATGATCTCATTTTTAAAATTTAGTCTTTTTTTTTATTGAGATGACATGGCTTACACAAGCAGCATTATTAATATTTCAGGCATATACCACACCCATCACCAAAGTGCCAATGTCCCTCCACTGCTGTTGTAGGCCCTTTCTGTTCAGCCCCCTTGCTCAACCCTGTGAGTAAAACCAGTTCTGTTGGCAGTCTCAGCAACTGTTTCATTGGTCATTGTTAACTTCTGTCTTTATTTTCCACATGAATGAGTTCATCCAATATTTCTCTCTCTTTTTGCCTTATTTTGTTAAAGGATAGTGTCTACTTTCATTAAATTATAGAAAAAGGCAAGGGTGTATGTATCTCGTCTCACAGCTGAAATATGCTTTATTGGAGTTTGCTCAGTGGTGGCACTAAGTAGAAACACCAACAAGAAAAGTGCAGGGTGGTTTTTCAAAATGTGCTTCTGAGCACCGAGGAGGTGGACAGCCAGAAGGGGGCGCTGGACTTGGGCACTTGGAGCCTCAGGAGACTTAAAAGTAGGAAGGTGGTGTGGACTCCCCAGGTCACCAGCCAGGATACTGAAGCCTGTTTGTAGCTTCATATTCCATCACAACCCCCTGCAGGCGACCTCAGAGTGGTTGTTCCACAGTTCCATGTTTGGGTTCCAGACAGAACGGGCAAGCTTGCACATTGGTGCCTTGTGTCCTTTGCCAGGTCAGGTCTTAACTGTGGCCTGATAGGCCAGGTGACCTTACACCGGGAGGGGAACAGGACTGTGCCCTCTCAACCCATGGGGTCTGCCCTGGAGCGGCTCCTCAGCATTGTTGCAGTATTGTTTGAAGACAAGAAACCAGATTCTAGTTTTTCATCAGAGCTGGTGGTATGTGTGGCCTTTTTTTTTTTTCTTTTTGTCTTTTGGGTCACACCCGGAGATGCTCAGGGGTTACTTACTCCTGGCTCTGCACTCAGGAATTACTCCTGGCGGTGCTCGGGAAATGCTGGGGATTGAACCCAGGTTAACTGTGTGCAAGGCAAACGCCCTACCCACTGTGCTATTGCTCCAGCTCCCCTGTGTAGCTCTTTTTGGGATTTTTATTCTCTTGTTTTTGTGGAAAAAGCTGAAGTTACTCTCAAAGGAAACAAAACTTCTTTTAGAACTTATTATAGAAATGGGGCCTTAGTGTCAGTATTAGACCCAAAGTATAGCCATTTTCAGCGTGAACCAAAAGTGCAGCCATTTGAGTTGTCAGTAGCCATTTTGCTATTCTGTATGATTATGTAACTGACAGCTGAACTGGATATGAATCTGAGACCAAATCTTGGGAAAGGGAACAGAACGAACAAAATTTACAATGCTTGCAGAGAGTGCTAGCCAATCAGTAAAAAGAAGAAATCTAGTGGTTGCCAGGCATGGAAAGAACAGAACAAAGGGGCACCCACAGGTGACAGTAACCAGTCAGCTCACAGGTGAGTTAGGGAGAAAGAACAATGTGGTTTTAGGGTACTTAAACTAGTTGGTGGGTGTCATGCCCCATCTCTATGGGGTGCAGCCCTGGCTGGTAAGTCTGTAACAAGCTCTCTCTCTCTCTCTCTCTCTCTCTCTCTCTCTCTCTCTCTCTCTCTCTGTAACAAGTCTCTTTAATAAAATCTTTGAACTCTTCAAGGGTGCCTTATGTTTGAATCACGGACCCTAACAATAGTACAATGGGTAGGGTATTTGCCTTGCACATGGCTAACCCAGGTTCCATTCTTGGCATCCCATATGGCCCCTCGAACACTGCCAGGAGTGATTTTTTTAGTGCAAAGCCAGGAGTAACCCCTGAGTATAGCCGGGTGTGCTTTTCTTCCCTCCTAGCCCCCAAAACCCCAAACTTCTTTCAGTAACAGATGAAAAAGGTAAATGTGTAAAAACCCAATGACTTAGAGGCATCTTTAAAGGTTGCCAACTCTGAGAGGGAGTCAATCTGTGAACGTTTGAAGGCAACCTATGAGGAACTAGAGAGATCCCAGTATAAGTGTAAGGCTGTACTTCACTTTCACTAGCGTTAAATAAAGTAAAATGTATATCTTCCAAACAAGGTGAATTGGGGGTGGAAATATCTAAAAACATAATGTCCCTAGAAGATGAAAGTCCTCCAGTGGGATGTAACTGAAGCTAAAACAGCCCTGAAAATGCTTTAAGTTAAGGAAGATCTTCAGACTCTCAAAGATATGAGGAAGGATAGTTGCCAGCTTCAGGAAGGCCAGAAACAGCTTTTACAAGGAAGCTGAAGAGTGTAAAGAACAAGTGAGTGAACCAAGTGAGCAGAAAGTAGAATGTAAACACTCCACAGAAGTTGTTAAACAAGTCCACGCTTCCTCTAGTCTATGATAAACACTGCCAGTGGATATAGGCGCCTGTTCATGAGAAGTTTCTCTTTACCTAGCCCCACCTTGGTTGCGTATTTTGTTTTGGTCTGCATTAATAGGTGAACTCAGTGAGTTTGCTGCTGTGTATCAGATACCAATATATCCTAGGAACACTACCACTTCCCCATAACCTCCAAGAAAGTAGATTAAATTTTCTCTGCACCAAGATGCCTTCTGCAGGATGGAACACATGGAGGGCAAACTCTTTGGCTCAGGAAGCAACAGTCCTGAGTTTGACTTGCAAGTTGGGAGAATACGCAAGAGAACTAGTTAATGGGAAAAAGTTCTATTTAGCTGTCATGCTTTGATCCCCCCAACACCTGCCTTAGTCAACAAGGTGATGGTTCAGTGCCAGGGCTTGAGATAATTGGTAATTAAGAGCATTTCTGCCCCATTGTCCTGAGAAGGAATGAGAAGTTCAGTAATAGATATAAAGAAAGACTTTAAATTTTTTTAAAGTTTTGAAATATATGCAATTGTGTGAAAATTTGAGAAACTTTACCTGGATAGAGATATGAAAGTGCCCTGTCACTAGTAAGCACTCCATAAATGTTACTGCACTGGGTTTCTGAATCTAATTTCAAGTTGAGCGTGTGCAAGTGTAGCATGTAGGGAGCTTGGGGAAGAGTCCCACAGAGTGGGAAGTATCCAGAATAGAATCCACAGAGAGGCCGTTGCCCTCAGCCTAGTCCCTCATGACCTTGCTGGTGAAGTGCCTGGGAGTGTTGGGATTCATCAAAGCCTGCTTGAGCTCTTCCAGCATGGACACAGAAGCTCTGAACCCTTTCTGTTGTCTATCTGTTCAGGAAGAGATTTAAGGGGAAAACAATGCACTAAACTGCTTTCCTTTAGGACAGGAAAGAGAGGGAAGAAAGGAGGGTGCCACAAAGTAAAATAAAGGAATGCTTACTATTCCTCAAGCTGGGATGCAGGCGATCCCTCCCAAACGGAAGGTGCCTTAATGTAAAGGGAAGAAGTTACAGGGGTTGTAGGCAATTCTGAGATAAAGTTTCTCCCTTGCTTTTTAGCAAGGCTGATTTTTATTGACCTTTTTCAAGCCTCCCAGGCTTGTGGCAGATAACGGGGTTATCAAAGAACTGTTGGTGGTCTCCATTCAGTCCTAAAAGGGCCATTTATTTCTGCTGAAACATCTTCTTTTAAGAAGAAGAGGGGTTGAGGTAGGGGGAGAAGTTTTCAGATTTTGCTATTTAGATTAGCTTCATTCAGAGTATTATTAGACCTTAGTTCCTGAAGGGGCTGGAGCTGATAGCACAGCGGGTAGAGCATCTGCCTTGCATGCAGCCGACCCGGGTTTGATTCCTCTGTCTCTCTCAGAGAGCCCAGCAAGCTACGGAGAGTATCCCGCCCACACGGCAGAGCCTGGCAAGCTACCCGTGGAGCATTCCATATGCCAAAAACAATAACAAGTCTCACTTGGAGTCGTTACTGATGCCCGATTGAGCAAATCGACTACAGTGCTACAGTTCCCAAAGAATCTTCTTCAAGGGGCCTCATCTTTTATGTCCTTGGGCTGGTGGAGAGTTAACTCCTTTTCACATTACATCTTGGAAACTCAATGCCAAGGGTTTTCTCTTGCCTGCTTACTTCAGAGGCTCCCCCACACTAACAAGCAATACTTGGATAGTAGCTGGGGGCAGGGATGCAGGGGTCTGACTCAGTAGTTCATGTGAAACTAGCTACATGGAGATAGTATCTAATAGCAGTTAAGAGCCATTTTTCCAAGAGCATCCTCCACTTCAGATGCTCAAGTCCAGACTGCTATTCCCTGCCCTTGGAACCAACCTGCTAAAAGTCAGAGGTTCCCCGGATGCCCTCCTCAGGCTCAATTAATTTGATACAATGACTGACTCACTGAAGTCAGAAAATCCATTTGCTTATTAGATCATTAATTTGTTACAAAGGATATAAATCAGGAACAGCCAGATGGAACTGTCAAAGCTTTTCCCAACTTTGCCCTTCTCTCCACCCCATCAAATTTAGAAGGGCTCTCAAATAGCGAAAGCCTGAGGCCTGTAGTTAGGAGGACGTGACAGCCTCTCCTCGGAGAAGTCACACCATTGCATTCTCTTGCCTTTGATTGGCCTGAACCAGACCAGTGGAGACTGCAGTAGAATCCTTCTCAACTTCTAGTCTCCTTTCTCTTTATTGCCATACTGAAAACCAAGCCAAACCAAACCACAATCTTGATGTTATTCTGTCTTTTGCTGTACATTTGCTATTTGTTTATTACATGTTCTTTGTTTCCCCAAGCTAGGTGTGCTGCCTCACGCATATGTATGTTTTCAGAAAAACAATAGTATGTATGAACTGTTACTTGACTCTATCTCTGCTGGACATCAAAGCAGAAACCCTTAGAAGCAGAACTCTTAGAGCAGAACTCTTAGAAGCTGTTCTTCAACCTGCGCTGGCGGGCATCCTTCCCAGATTAAGTTGTTTTAATCTCAATAAAACCCCTCTTGTCTATTCAGTTGTTCCTATGCTTTCACAGATGACAGAAGGAGCACACAAGGCAAAGGGCACACAGCTCACATGTCTTCTCCTGACATGCTCTTCTCCAGGAAGTGCCATGTGTTCAGATCTTTGAAACATTGTCCCTTCAGTCTTTGTCAGATGCATCATTGATCATCTCAAGGCTACTGGCAAATGAACTCAGCCTTCAATCCTCCTCTTTTCCCTTGAAATCAGAGGCAGGACTGGAAGTTCCACATTCTATTTAAGATAGCTTACCTAGCAACTTGCTCCCATCCTTAGCTGTTTCCTCAACGCTTCCTTCATTAATCTAGCAATGGATCTATTTAGCACATTGTCATTTAGGAAATTCCAAGGTTTTTAGAACTGTGAGCCAGAAACTGTAGATGAAGCCTAAGTACACAGGATAAATATAACTTGGTTATCTTATTTTCCAAATATATATATTTTCTTACAAATCACAGTATCATGTCTAAATTAGTCTATATTTATTTTTTTTATAGACTAGTATTTGTATTTCTAGCTAGATTTCTTCTCAATTCTCTAAAATAATCCCATAATCTTTGTCTAGTTGCTTTAAATTATGGCCATAAAGCTGTCCTTTCTGCTCTCTTTCACTACACCCATTAGCTTGCTTTCCTTCTTTCCTTCTACTCAGAGTTAATCTTATAAATCCTGTGTGTCCCTTTCCCCTTCAGCCTCAAGGCCTTTGCTCCATCAGTTATTTGTTTCACTTTCTTCTAAAGTCTTCCTGCCAGAACATACAACTAGGGAGCCCAGGAATAGCTCACTAGAAAAAGAAGCTGCCTTGCAAGTGTGAGGCTTTGAGTTTGATTCCCTCATTAGGAAGATTGAAAGCACATGGTCCGAGTAAGGTCATAAGAACCTGGGTAGGATGAACAATGTTAACAGGCTGCCTGGCAGTGAGGCTCCAATCTGACCAGTTCTAATGATTGTGTAAAAAACTTTATTGGACGTTATAGCACCCAGCAAGGTCTCTCTCCCTTTATTACAATTAGGGAAGCAAACATAGGTCAGTCCTAGGTGATGCTAAGAGAACCTTCGCTTATTATACAGTCATTACAATGCTCTAACATATCAAAACCACACCTACAGATGTCATGATGGTTTTGAGTTGTCATGAAAGTTGGAGATGTGGACTTCAAACTCCTGTGTGGGGAGGAGGGCGAGAGGGAAGAGGAATGGTGGGAAATATGAAACCATCAAAAGAGACAGACAGACAGCACTGGTGTTGCCCTTTAGGGCTTTCATGCCCTGTGTTTGCAGGAGTGTCTTTGCTACTTTTTTTCCTTAAATGACTTCTTAACTCTATCCACAGCTGGATGTTAACTTCCTTCATATGCTTCCTGGACCTTTTGAAATAAAGATTTGCTTTAAATATTTTTTTTTCATAAAATATGCTTTGGGGAAACAGAAGAATGAGGGCCAGTGGCGTTATGTGTCCTGGTGCCCAGCCTCCCCTCACACGTTAACACTGTCATGGTCCTGGCTGTGTCAAGAGCAGTTTCAGCAGCACTGCTCTTTGAGATTGCATACTGCAAAAAAAAAATGGTGGGATCTTTTGTGCATTATAAACAAAATTGTGTGCACACTGTTGATCTCAATAACCATAGGGAAGGGGAATTAAATAATAATAATAATAATAATAATAATAATAATAATAATAATAAAACATCCAAATAGTCAAATCCTCCTATATTAGAGAAAACCCCCAAACCTGTGGTGTTTACACCATCATTTAGCTACTAGCTGTTTTTCTCTTAACAGCTAAACATCTGGAAGATTTTCATTTACACATTCTTCTCTTTTTAACTCAGTGATCTCCTGGACCCTTGGGGAAACTAAGTAAAATTAGTAGGGAGACTCCCTGATGTCTTTGGCATGTAGTCCTTTATTTTTTTTAAATTAAAGCACCATAATTTATAAAGTTATTCAAAGTTGAGTTTTAGATGTACACTTCTTTCAGCACCAGTTCCACCAACAATGTAAGTTTCTCTTCTCCAGTGCCCCAGGTTTGTTCTCAGCCCACTCTGCCTCCCTGCCAAGCACATTTTAAAATTTGGTTGTGGTTTGATTTTAATGTTTTCACTGTTGTTGTTTTTGCACTTCATGTACACAGTTATACTACTTCTCTACATCACTGATGTATCTGAGGCCTTTGACCTCTGTCCCCAATTATTTCTCTCCTGACTCTTCTTATCCCTATCCCTCCCCTCTCCCTGACCTCGATTTCTATCTTTCTCTGTCATCTTCCTTTTATACGTTGGGGTCATGTGTGATCGAGTCATCCCTGCTTTTATACATTGCATTTCCTTGCCCAATTATTTTATAAACCACAGGAAAGTGGTATTTGTTCTTTTTATGGCATACTTCATTCAACACATTATCTTCTAGTTCCATTCACATTGCAGCTTTGCATGATTTTGTCATTCCATACAGCTGCATAGTAGTCCATTATGTGTACATATAGGGGATGGTAGTTACTTTGATATCATAAGCAAGTATGCTTCTGCTTCTGTGTGTAGTCTCAGGTCCCAAGCTGGTCCCACACTGGTCCCATGTTGTTCGGTGTATGAATCCTGACTTTAGTCTGCTGTGGTCTCACCATATCCAGTGTTCATATCCTAGAATATTCAGGCTGTCTGGGTCTTGTGATGCCCAGCCCATGATAACCAATACTCAGAGTTCTGCTGTTGGTGCTCTGTGGTCTGTCTCCATGCTGGTGCCTTCTGCCATTTGCCCTGCTAGTTTGTCTTTCTCCATCCATGCATGTGTATATGATCTGTTGTTTTATCTCTCGTCCCTGTGTGTGCAGGTGTGGGAGTCAGAAAGAAGGTTAGAGCTGGGGAGATGGTTTTTAAAAAAATTTTATTATACATTTTATTACAATACCATGATTTACCAAGTTGTTCATAATGCAGTTGTTTTAGGCATTAAATATTCCAACACCAGTCTCACTAGCAGTATGACTTTCCTCCACCAAATTTCCCAGTTTCCCACTCACCACCCTAGCCTGCCTCCTTGCAAGCACAGATTTACTTCATATTGTTTGTTAGCAACCCAAAGGCAAATGGAATTTCCAAAACTTTGATCAATAAGAGTCAATTTGTAATAATTGATATATCTGACAATAATGTCTCTAAAGTCATTGTCTGAGGATCCTTTGTGCCAGCTCGTGCTGGTAGAGACTTCTGTGTTGTTGAGGCTCACT
The DNA here is from genome assembly GCF_027595985.1 of Sorex araneus. Taxonomy (NCBI): domain Eukaryota; kingdom Metazoa; phylum Chordata; class Mammalia; order Eulipotyphla; family Soricidae; genus Sorex; species Sorex araneus. The sequence goes on along the minus strand of NC_073302.1, from coordinate 323,325,260 downwards.
GGACTTCTCTGCAACGTTCTCATCAGATTTTGTTGTGATCCTACCCTATTGGACGGACAGTACTAGGACAGTACTATGAAATTCGGAGTTGAAAGGCACGTATGTGGCCGTGATGTCTGGCAGCCATAGAGTGGGAACAATTCGGGGGTTTGTAGTTTGATGAAGATCAGTTGTGGAGCTGAGCTGTTTGTGTGTAGGAGGGTGTTGGGTGTGGCTTCTGCTGCTGGGCCTTCAGGCAGAGAAGGGAATTTGCATGGCCCCGTTGGAGAAGGTCTCAGAGTTCTCTCAGCCTGGACCAGTCTACCTGGGAAGATTTGGTGGTATTGATGTCGGTGGGCCCCACTGGTGACTTATGTGAAGCGGAGAGGAGAAAGACGGTCACTTTCTCCCCATTTGCCTCTGCCACCCAGGATGCAGGATTACTGGGTTCTTGTCTCGTCTCACAAAAAAGAATTTCAGGAGTAGACAAACAGTGAAGTAAAACAGATTTTATTTGGAGGTTTTGAAGGGAAGGAGGAAGAGGAAGTTATGTGCTCAAGACTTCTCCGGGCTTCTCCAACAGTGGAGAGCGCCCCTACACACATCCATTATTAGACATGAAAGCATGAAAATACACATCTCAAGACAGGAGATGTGGGCGCCAATTGTGCTCGGGTGCCACATGTGCTCGGCCACATGGGCGCAAACATCACATGGATGCAAGCAGCATATACGCACCCTTCCTTTGTTCAAGGTGGCCTTTATAGGGTTTCTCCAACTTGCCCCCATGTGGGGCTTCTACCTAGATGAAAGTCATTGCTAAGGAGGTTACAAGGGGGGTTGGAATGGTGATGGTCTTCTTTGAAATTCCTTTCCTGGCCTTTTGTTTCTGCAGGAGCATCCCTGGGTCTATTGCTGTAGATAGGTGAGGGTCTTATCAGACTTTAGTTCCTGGTTTTTTGTTTTTTTTTTCTGTTTTCTGCAAGGTCAGCTTTTGCCATTGCCTTGGGAGGGGGCCTTCCCTATCCTGCCTACCTCAGTATCATATTCTTTGAAGAAGTGATGCTGGCCCATTTCTCTGCCACCAAGTTGGCAGGTCATACTGCAGCAATAGCATAGCGGGTAGGGCGTTTGCCTTGCATGCAGGTGACCTGGGTTTGATTTCTCCGTCCCTCTCGGAGAGCCCGTCAAGCTACCGAGAATATTCTGCCTGCAAGGCAGAGCCTGGCAAGCTACCCGTGGTGTATTCATTATGCCAAAAACAGAAACAACAAGTCTTTCAATGGAGATGTTACTGGTGCCCGCTCAAGCAAATCGATAAACTATGGGATGACAGTGACAGTGCTACATTCCTGCCCTTAGCTATTTCTGCTGCCTGACTGGATACCACAATGCAGGTGAGATTTTAAAGGAGTTAATGAATTGCCTAGATTACCTGGTGTCCCTGTCCACCTCTGCACTTGCCTACTGTGTGGGATCTGTCATCCACTCCTATCTTACTACTGAAACAGCCCTCTTCTGAAACCCATGACCATCTAGTGGCCCAGAATTTTTTCCATGGGTTTTTAACAGACTTGACTTGTGAAATAATCAAATTGCAATTCTTTGTCTTTCTAAGATTTTATTTACATAAGAAATGTGTGTGTCCCTTCCCCTCTCCCCCACCCCTGTATCTCTAGATGAAAATTTTGGTCAAGCCTCATTTCATTTTTTGTTTGAGTATCCTTTATTCATCGAATGGTCTGGGACCAAAGAAAGCATTCTGTACCCCTCTGGGTTCTTCAGAGGCTGGATAAATAATCAGGCATGTACCAGAGAGACTGATTTGAGGAAAACTAAGGATAAATTTATTAACAATATGCATATCTCCTTACCCTGGGAAAGATCCATACAGCTGAGTAACTCACCCACTCGGGTCCAGAGGCTATCTGTTAAATGCAGGTAACTAATGCAGAGGATATTGGGAAGAACAAAAGGAGCATTTGGGAGAGAGAGTTAAGTAGGCTTAGAAAATAAAGACTAAAGTTCTTCCTTCTCCCCCTCGCCCGCAAGATAAGGAGATTAGATATTCCAGGGAGAGGCACCTCAGGGAGATATTTTCATAGCTAGTTTTCAAAGATAACTTCCATTCTGCCTTATATTAGCTTTATGACAGATAAACTTTGGGCTCTAATATTTTTGCTTCCTTACCTTACATTGCAAGTACTATCACAGAATGATCAGTTCTAGTTATCGTTCAACTGCCTGCAACTCCCCTCCGCTCCAAATGCTGTGGTAGGTGGGTTGCTGGTGACTAAAGAATTATCTGGAGGGAGGGGGCTAGGAGATAGTACCTGGGGTAAATCACCCTTGCATGGGTTTGGTTCCTAGGGTTATATCATCATCATCATCATCACCATCATCATCATCATCATCATCATCATCATCATCATCATCATCATCATCCCGTTGATTGTCAAATTTCTCAAGCAGTCTCAGTAACGTCTCCATTCGTCCTAGCCCTGAAGTTTTAGAAGACTCTCTTTACTTGTCCTTACCAAAGATGCCGTATTGGAGGCTCTTTCAGGGTCAGGGGAATGAGACCCAACATTGTTACTGGTTTTGGCATGTGAATACACCATGGGGAGTTTGTGAGGCTTTCCCATGTGGGCAGGAAACTCTCAGTAGCTTGCCAGGTTCTTTCAGAGAAGTAGGCTATAAGATGTCGCTTGGCCTCAAAGTGGCCGCAAACTTCCAGGAGCTTGGTTTTAAGTCTCTGGCTGTTGGCTGTTGGTGGGAATACACGGCGCCTGGGGCAGTTCCTGGGTGTGACTGCCTAGCTACTGGAAAATGGGGCATCTACATGGAAGAGGCCCATTCCTGATCCGAGCAGGGTTGGAGGTCTCAGCCCCGGGTCCCACGTACTTGGGTTCCTCTGCCGGTACCTTTATGTGTGAGGCTCATCCGAACATGTGGAGAGGGGCCTTGAGCATGGCTGTGGCTAGGCTCTGGAGGTCTTCGGCCACAGGAGCTCTGCTTCAGGTGGGGAGGGAAACTGGAGTCCATCCCCTCCGAGGGGCCCTGGGGAGGACAGCCAGGCGCTTGGGCAAGAGACTCTCTGGGTTTGATAACTGGCAACATATATATGGTCCCCCTCCCAACTGTTATGGTAGGTGGATTGCTGGTATTAGAGGATAATCGGGGGTGGGAGATGGGTAAAGAGATAGTAAAGAGTGAGAGCCTGGAGTAAGTAAACCCTTGCCCCACAAAGCAAACAAACAAGAATATTTTTTTTTCAAAAGGCAAAATATTTACTCTCATTTAAACATAAAATAAATGTGTCCAAGATTGGAAAGGTCATTAATTAATAAGGAGATACTACAACTGACTGAAAGCTGAATTCAAAGACTACTCACACAGCCAAAGAGGTAGGTTAAAACAAATTTACATTAGATGCAAAATTGGTTAATGTCCCAAGTTGGTAATAAATTTCATTCTGCTAGGCAAAATTCATTTACATTTCTGAAACCTGGCCAAAGCGTAATACAGACAAGGACAGCTAACTGTCCTTTCCCCAAAGCCTAAAGATAAGGACAATTTGTCCTCAGTTTAGCCTCAAGGCCATCCCCCACCCCCCTTCACAAGTTTTACTCACTTTGTTGGAATTTGTGGTTAAGACAGTGTGCCTGTGTGTGCTCAGAGGATGGTGCTAGGGGGGTTTTATTGTTCTGGTGCCTGTTGTTTTGAAACTCACCCTTCCAGAAAACATTTTCCCCCATTCACTTTCTCTATAAAAAACTCTTCTCCTGGCCTTGCAGACATGATAATGCTTTGAGGGACCGAGTTCACAACCTTGCAATCTGCTGATTTATTGAAAGTAAAGCTTTTACATTTTTGTGGCGTGGGGAGAGTTTGAACCACTGTAAGCTTGAAAGTGGATTTTCCTGGCCTGGTGACTTGAGAATTGTATGAAAAAATCTGCATACAAAGCTTGGAAGGTTAAGAAGTTAGAATTTATTGCATAGTTTAAGTAGACAGGTCAGGGTCCCTCCCCAAATGTCCAGGCCTCTCCTTCCTCCATATATGACTATTCTGCCTCACATGCCCAGCCCAGTGAATGACTTCGGAAATCTTGTTGCTGGCCTTCTCTCAAAAGTACCTCAGCAGTTCCTGTTGTCGTGGCTTTCCTAGTTCCTGGCCACAGCCCAGTGTGCATGAGTGAGACCCCCGGGCTTCTCTACTGTATCCCAGCAGTTCCTGCCGTTTATCCTGGCTTTCCTCACCTCTGGCCACTGCTCTGTGCACAGGGGGAGAGTTTTGTGCTCAGCACCTTGTCACTGAATGGGCATCTCTGAGCCCTGCCTGACCCTGAGCTTTTCTGGGCATTTGAACCCTGTCTGTAGGCTGCACCCTCCAGGCCTCTGAGGCCTCCTGTGCTCAGCCATCTTGGGGGGTATGCCAGCCCTACCTGCTCCTGTTGTTCATTCAGGCACATGGGAAGAGAGTGTGAGCAGGTAGATTGGCGGGATCTGCAGTTAGCTCCCACTCCCAGGCATCGCATTATCGATTCTGATTGGATGCCTTTTCCGTGGGCGAGATTTAAAACTGACCAGCTAAATTCAACTGGTGCCCGACTTTTCCACTCCTGCTGCATCAACCCCCTGTGGTGTCCAGGGCCTTTCTCTGGCTCTGTAATCAGGGGACACTCCTGGCAGTGTTCAGGGAACTAGAGGCAATACTGGGGTCACTCAAATGCAAGACAGGTGCCTTATCAGTTGGCCCCAAGGCAGAAAGGTACAGTCAGAAGAGGCCCCTGGACCCCTGATCACTGCTTGGAGAGAGGGAGAGAGAGAGGCCTGTGTATTATTTATAATAGCCACAAAATGGAAACCCAAGTGACTACTGAATTGGCAAAGAAGATGTGGTATATATACACAGTGGAATACTACTCAACTATAAAAAAGACATCCTGCTATTTCTAGCAATATAGATGGACCTAGAAAGTAAGCTTAGTGAAACAAGTGAAATGGTGAAGGACAGCATATCATTTCACTCATGTTAGGTACATAATAGAAAAAATATCATGAACTAAATGAAACAAAAATATATGAACTAAAATCATTAGTGGTTATCAGAAAGGAAGGAGAAAAAGTAGTAAGTTCAAACAAAGAGAACACTAGTATGTAGAAGATAAAATTGAATTTAAAAAAAAATTGACTTATATCTAATTTTATTTTGTTTACTTATATATGAATGAATGGTTTGATGCTCTTCATGTTCCTGGAGCGAGCAGACGCCATTGGGCTACACTGGTATGCGACAGGGATGAATGGAGATGTTATTGGCGCCTGCTTGAGCAAATCGATGAGCAATGGGATGACAAGTGACAGTGACAAGTTTTTTATATTTTGGCCATACCTGAAGTGCTCAGGGCTTACTCCTGGCTCTGCACTCAGGGTTACTCCTGGTAGACCACCTGGGATGCTGAAGATTGAAACCAGGTTGGTGATGTGCAAGGCAAGTGTCCAACCTGTGTACTATTGCTCCAGCCCCCAAACGGAATTTTTAATGGTGAACTAACTATGGTATATATGCGTGTTGGTTCTCAATGATACATACCTAAAATATGTTACGATGCAATGTTACTTTAATTTAAAAAAAAAAAGACTTGAGCGCTTCTGCCCAAACAGCACCAATTGCAGGACCTGGACCAAGCCTGGAACTTTCGGGCAATCACTGCTGCTTGAGTATCACTGAGCACTGCAGAGAGGCCCTCCCAGATACAAAAGAAAAAGTAAAGGTCTTCCCTTCATGGTGGGCTGTGGTCATTCAGACTCATTTCCAGGTTCTACTTCATCAGCTCCACAAACCCTGGAAGAAAACTTCTAATCATTTCAGAAAGAGACTTCAGATTTCTCTGAGATCTCATGCCCTTCTATCAACCTGCTCTACTACCAGGGGTACGGTATGCTCACTTGGGGGCTAGAGAGCTAGTATAGAGGGTAAAGTGTTGAATTGCACACAGCTGGCCCTGGTTCAGTCTCTGGGACCTATCGTGCCCTGAGCACAAAGGATCCCCTGAGCACAGAGCCAGGTGGAGGCCTTGAGCACCACGGAGTGTGGAGATGCAGCTGTTCAGGGCACGTGGCCTCCAGAGCAGAGAGCAAGGGGATTTCAGTCCCCATTTGCCCCCTCAGTTGGCTTTTTGTGGGTTGAACAATAGTGATGGTTATCAGACGCCCTGTGTCTACTTCTGAGGTTGGTGCTCAGATCCAACTCAGGCCTTAAAGCTCAGGACAGTGCTCCCAGTCTAGGACCTTGGCAAATAGCTAATGTCAGGTTGCGGGGCTGTGGATGGTAGCACTGTATCACTGTCATCCTATTGTTCATCGATTTGTTCGAGCAGGCACCAGTAACATCTCCATTGTGAGAATTGTTATTGTTTTTGGCATATCGAATACACCACAGGTAGCTTGCCAGGCTCTGGCATGCAGGCAGAATACTCTGGTAGCTTGCCGTATGCAGAGGAAAAGAACAAAAAGAATGATTAACTTTGTTTAACCTTTATCTCAGAAACCATATGCCATAATTTTCACTATAAATATTGGACTGTTTGGGAATGTGAAGCAGGATATAATGAGCATAACTTCTAAGGACCTAAGCTGGAGCATTCTGGACTGCACTCTGGATTTACCATTTCAAATATAGCTAATTTTGACCAAAATATTAGTCACTGAATAGTATCCACAAACACCATATGCATGGATTGACTTGGGTCAGATATATGACATTCATCTACACTCGTTATGGTTTTCTAACATGTCATAAAGCTTAGGAGTTGTTTGTCTTTTTCTCTTGGTATGTTTCTAACCAGATCTCTATTTGTCTGTGCTCAGAAAAGAGCATTTACAAACAGGTCTGAGAAAGAGAAGGAAAGGAAGTGACTCCAAATAGATTAATCATGCTGAGGAAATTCCTTATAAGTTATGCTAGTAAATAATGTACAATATTGAGAGGATACTGTATTTTGGAGATCTGGAGTAGGGAAACAGTATTTTAAAAATTTTTAAATTTTATTGAATCACCGTGAAATAGTTATAAGCGTTCATGTTTGGGTTACAATCACACAATGATCAAACACCCAACCCTCCACCAGTGCAAATTCCCCACCACCAATATCCCGGGTATACCTCCCCTTTCCCACCCTCCCCCTGCCTCCATGGCAGATGATATTCCCGCATACTCTCTCTCTACTTTGGGGCATAATGGCTTGCAACACAGATACTGAGAGTTTATCATGTTTGGTCCATTATCTACTTTCAGCTCACATCTCCTATCCCGACCAATACCTCCAGCCATCATTTTCTTAGTGATCCAGAGTAGGGAAACAGTCTATGGATTTGGCAACAAGGATGAGGTAGGGGATTGGAAGAGAATTTGTTTCTGGGAAACAGAGAGTAGATGTAGCATGTTTTAGAGAGAGCAATGCTTGCAACATCAGCTTTCAAATTTTTTTGATTCCAGGATTTTTTTATATTCTTCAGAATTGTCAGGGCTGGGCTTACCTTGTTTTGATGGCTGCATATCTGATTGCTCAAGCACTGCCAGGAGTGACCCCAGAATAAATAAAAAAACAGGAGTAAGTCCAACCACCTCTCTCTCTCTCTCTCTCTCTCTCTCACACACACACACACACACACACATCCACACACACACATCCACACACATAAGAAACAGAGAAAAGCTTAAAGGGCTGAACATGTGCTTTACATGCAAGATGCCCAGGTTCAATACCTGATACCACATGGCCCCTGAGTACTTAGCTGGGAGTAGCCCCGGCACCACTGGCACCAAACCAAAACTACAACAAAATAGTTTTTACTGTTTTTTTTTTTGGGAGGGGGGGTCACACCTGTATGTGCTCAGGAATCACTCCTGGCAGTGTTCATAGGTTCATATGTGGTGTCATGAATCAAAAGCTAGGCTGATCCCATGAAAAGCAAGTGTCCTATCCATTGTACTGTCTCTCTGGCCTCCAAAACAGCAAATAGTTTTGTTGAGGACCCCCTAGGCATATATATATATACATATATATATAAAATACATCTATCAGTATATACCACCTACAATTTTTAAAGTGAGAAATTTAGAATAATAGAGAATAAGTTAACATAAGTAACATGTTTTAAAAAGATATTTATGTGCACTGGTGGAGGGATGGGTGTTTGATCATTGTATGATTGTAACCCAAACATGAAAGCTTGTAACTATCTCACAGTGATTCAATAAAATGAAAAAAAAAAAGACAATCATTTTTCAAAGCAGTAAAATTGATGGGTGGTAGTCTTGTTTTATGTTTGCCTTTACCTTTAATGTTTGCCTTAAGGGAGCTTGGTTCTCCCAAGTGATTCCACATTCCATTTCTTGTCATATCACATGCACTGTAGCTTCTGGGAAACCCAATCCATACTCAGAAGTGAATAGGATTATAAAAGATAACACCTAGGTATGTTTAGTAAAGAATAAGAGTCTTTTTATCTTCTGGACCTAGAGACCTCCCAGGGATTCTGGACCACATTTTCCCAGGTTAGAGCAGTTCAGGCAGGTACTTGTAGTTTGGGAGGTGCTGTTGGTCCTGAATGGGGAGTAAATGGTGTTGACTGTCCTGTCCATTTTCTTCTTCCTTGGTTCTCTTGCTACTGTAATTTACTTATTAGATTATGATATCAAAAATTGTGAATTGTGTGCATAAATGTTGTTGATATTTCCCAATTAGGTTGTTTATAACTCCTAAGTTTTGATGTATTTTAATAAATCTTCCTCCTTACTTCTTTTTCCCCCTGACAAGAGACTGTAGAATTTATAGTTTATGTAACTACATTTAGATAATAGATCTTCCTAAAGTTCTTGTGGGGTATTGTGTAAGTTCTATAAACAGTAATATGCTGTCCTTTAAATGCAAATATGACGCAACTTCTCTTGTCAAAGGACCCCACAAACCTGAAAAGATCCCACCGGAACAACAAAGGGTATTTTAGTACCATCAAACACTTTTGGAGCAAAATGTAACCACTTAGTGATCCACAAGGTGCTGCTGTTTCCCTTCTAATAACCAAGGCAGTTGTTCTCTGGAATGCAGCCTATACTGAAAAATCACCGTAGTTACTGTTGCATAATTATTAAGTTTTCAGAGAGTTATTAGGTTTGTCCCATAGAAGAAGTGTGTAGGACTTTACTTATAGAAACATGATTTTTAGCAATGAGCTAGCTCACAATTTAGCATTCCAAGATTTCTTCATATAAATTTATTGATAATAATTATGTTTTTAGTGAAACTAAAGGCTTTATAAAAACATCATTATATTATATCCCCATCGACTGTGAAATCACCCTCCTGAAAGCACAGCAAAATCATCCATCAGTAAGTCAGGTCTAAAATGGGACTGTTTTAAGAAAGCTATTTACTCTCTAATTGGCAAGTTGGTATTTTTTTTTAAATTAAAACATTTCTAAAATGCACTAACTATGATTGTTTTTTAAAAAAGTAATGGTTCTTTTTATGGTAAGGAAATAAATTGAACCTCTGTGCTGGGAAGTGCAGAAAACAAATCAGTATTTCTTATAAATAGATTTTACTGCTGGTTTTGAAATTACCTTATGTGCGTTTTAGAGGATGGAAAAATGAAATCAGTTGCTGTTTACACTGTGTATGCAGGAGATTTGCTGTGTTACTTTCAAGAGGATTATGAAATGTTGGCAAGTCAGGATGCTCAGGATGCTTGAAATGGAGAATGCGGAAAAGTGGAAAATGAGAAAAAAGAAAATAAAGCAATGGATCTTGATGGAGAGGAGGGAACACTTAACGGGAAGGTGGCAGATCTGCATGGGGACATTGACTCATTGATGGTCACAGTAAACCTGACACTTGGAGAGGGCCAGAGCTGCCAGAGCCTTGTCTGGCTGACTGGCAGGGTCCAGGGGGAGAGCCTGCTGGTCAGAGCTAAGAGGGGCATCAGCACCCTCTGAGCACCCATCTGATCCCAGAATTCAGGCATTCTGATGGAATTTGAGACCTTCTGATGGCTAGGAGTAAGGAGAGGGAGGTCTTGACCAGCTCAGGCCGGTGTGCATGCAATGGTTCCTGGCTAGCGTGTTTGACTATTTAGCAAATATTCTTTGAAAGTCTCAATTAATCAGTAGCACTAACTGATTTACTCATTTACTCGTTCAGTAAAGGAGACACATTATTGAGATGTAGGTATGGTTGAACTCCTGACGCCTTAGAGCTTTGCTTCAAGGTAGGAGAGGGGAACCACATCTTGTGATGGCAGAATGCTCCCGTGGCTGAGTCACACGGGTGTAGACACAGAAATGGCACATGCCTATCTCTCACACTTCTGAAAGCTGAACGTGGATGCTCAAAGAACCCACAGATTTCCTGTTTGGGTGGAACCCTCTTTTTTCCTGACTTGCATACCTTTGTCATTTTGTCGTACCCCCCATACCTGAGAAAACTCTAGTTTCTTTCTTCTTTCCTTCTAAACTTAATTAAATTAAAAAATCAAAATGTGCCATATTTTTTTGCCATAAATTTCTAATGCTTTATACCTTTTGGGAGAACAGCTATGTACTTCCATATATGAATATTCTTTTTTCCCTCCCCTATCACACTCAGCTGTGTTCAGTTCCTACTTCTGACTCAGTGTTCAGTATCAGCTATCGGGGATCAGCTGATGCAAGGCAAGTGCCTCAACCCTTAGACTATTTCCCCATCCCGTTTTCTTCCTACATGGACACTAATTTATCATGATCTCCCCACCATCATGAGTTCTCAACCTAATTACAGTCTCTCCATCATTTCAATTGTATCATTTCATCATTACAAATAAAGACTTCATCTCTGGAGAGTTGATCTTGAGTCTGCTTTGGCACTACATCCAGTTGTACTAGTCCTTTCAGCATAAGCTCAGCTCAGTGGAACTCTTTCTGGTTGGGGGAAATCTCTGAATAGAAATAAGGTACTATATTATCGTGCTTTTGTTTCCTATACATACATGTTGTTCTTAGGGATATAATAGGGAGATTTGTTTCCTGGTCAAGTGTCATCTTTATCACTTCCATTATTACAAATTTTATCCCTCTTGCAGGATCAAAATCTAAGGGAACATTCCAGAAATACTGAAACAAGCATGGTGTGAGAATCACATTATGAGGTCAATTCTTTAGCAGCATCTTAGGGACACTAATATTCTCCCTTTGTACATCATCTAGTCCTAGATGTGCATAAAAGTGGTACTTTGGTTTGAGGCAAATGTAGTAGTGAATTAGACAATTATATAGAGTGAAGTTCCTTAAATTTTGTCCTCTTGTCGTCCCTTTCTCTCAAATTTTTAACATGAATGTGAGTACATAAAGTAGTTATACAAACAACATATTTACTGATAATAAATCACAAATAACTTTCTTTTAAAGCAAAATTTAAAAAAATCACAAATTCCTGGGCCAGAGAAATTGGACAGTGGGTAAGGCACTTGTCTTGCATGCAACAAACCCAGACTTGATTCCCAGCACCCCATGTGATCCTCTAAACCTGCCAGGAGTGATTCCTGAGTGCAGAGCCACGAGTAATTCCTGAGAATCATTGAGTGTGGCCTCCCCCCAAATTCAAACAAACAAAATAGATGATCCGAAATAGTGTCTTGAGTCACAGTTTAAGAAGCCAGAATCTGGGGGAAAGGCTGGGCACTGCCGCTTGTCTCCAGTCAGAAATCCCACTATGGAGATATGAGCTGTGAAAGCCACTATTATTTATTGAGCACCATCTCTGTACCCAGAGTTATGCCAGGTAATGGGTATGTTAAATATTTTAAAATAACTAAAACATTTATAAGCATAATTGGTAACTATGTAATTATATGCCATCATATAATTATAAAAGTGTAATAACATGATTGTAAAGCTAATCAATGCATTAATACTTTATGCATTTATATTTAGAGATAATTTATAAGTGAATAATTTTGATGATCTGCACATCACACCCTCAGAGCAGTAAGTACCACATGCTCTGAGTCCTGCTTTGAGAAAAAAAGATGAACGTCAGAGGCTAGAAATCACATGGATCGGGAAGGATGATGGGATCTACAGGTGCTTCTTCAGGACTGTGGTTTCCGCAGGGAGCCTTCCACTTTCTTCTGCTCTTCAAAATTATCCATTCTTCAGGACTCAGTCACCTAGCCGTATTTCACAGTGAGGAGTTCCTTCTTTAAGTTGTGTGAGTGAGAGTGAGGATTTGGAGCTGAGGAGACGTGCAGGGGAGAATTTTACAGATGAACTTTATGCAATTTGTAGGGCTTGCGAAGACTGTCTTTGAATTGCCTGTCCTAGCATTCTCCGACATTAGTATTCAGTTGTCATTATCACTCTCTTTCTGTGATTAAATTAAGAAAACTTTCTGTGCAAACTTGAAAGGGGGAGGAGGTGAGAGAGAAAGAGAGGGAGAGGAAGAGAGGGAGAAAGTGAAAGATGGAGGGATAGAGAGAGAGAGGAGAAAGGGAGAGAGGGAGGGATAGAGAAAAAGAGAGATTTGTAAATGGGTCTCAGAATTGTATTCAACCTATATAGGCTTTGTTCCGTTTGAACAGTTTGAATAAGGCAGAATTGATGAATTGATTTTGGTAATCTTTAAGCAAACTTTAGTGTGTAGTGTACACTAAACTGTGAGTAGAAAATTCACTTAGCAGAACTCTGAGAGGTGTCAATTTGTATATTCAGAAGGAAGCAGACACGGGACTCCTTGACTTTGACAGAGATGAAGGACAGGACTGGGGAAGGACAATGAAGGACAGTAAGCATGGCTTGGCCACCAGGAAGTCTGCAGGGTAGGGGAAGGCTTCGTAATGGGGCACCTTCAGCTTGGCCAAAGATCACAGACGTCATCAACTCCTTGTTCATCAAATGTTGCCTGCCCCGCCTGGAGCTCTGAGAACTGCTGAGCTGCCTTCACTCAACAATATCTGGACTGATGGTGAAATGTCCCAGGAACAATTTGCCTAGCTTTCTTGATCCACACCAGAAGAGGCGTATTTGAAGTGGTTTGGAAAGCTCCCAAAGAGAGGTGCTTCATGGTATGGATACGGATGCCAAAGGGGAGAGATTCTGCTTTTCCTCAGCTGTTTCCTCCTCTCTGGATGCCTCTAGCACCTACTGCTGAGGGTGCTGGTGATGCTGCCACATTAGAGCCACAGAAACTGGTGAACAGACTCTAGTCCCAGGCCCGGTTCTTCTAGGTCAGGCTGGGAAGGGGCTTATGGATGTTCTGATACTTGAGCCCAGGTAAGCTGGAGCTCTGTGGCCATTCTTTATAGTTTCCCCAGACACAGGAATTGGCAGGGCTTGAAAAAGAATCACTGGCAGGAAGTTCATTTTCTTTATTGCTGCCTCCCCAGCCATAAAACTGAAAGCTTTTTACCTAAATCAAGTTTGCGATCTCAAGGGAGCAGGAGATCATTTCCTTCAGAGGAGTTTTCCCCCAATTGGAGTTTCCTCCCGGGGTTTTGAGCTTTTGAACAGTCTGCTAGCATTTGAAGAACTTTTCTAATTGATGTTCCTCTCCAACCTCCGCCTCCCCCCCCCACCGACCCCTCCCCCCGCCCTCGGGCTTCTGATTTTGTGACTTGGTGCTTCTCTCCTCTCCACTCCATCAAATCTCAGACTCCTGAAAGTAGAATCCTGCCCTGTGAACTTCCTCATCTTTCACCACACTGGGACTTCATTCACCTCTTGCACTAGCTTGGACTTCAGCACTGCAAAATGATCTTTTTTCTCTGAATTTCCTGTAACTCTGACTCTGGGCTCTTTAGTTTTTACAGGTAAGTGGAGTTTTCTGAACCTCTTCTCTGGTCAGGCTTTCTGTGGTTCAGAACATCCCATTGATTGACATTTTTTTTTTTTTAATGGGTTGAGGGGACTGAGGAAGAACCTGAATGACTGCTTGAACCTTCACTTTTATCCGTACCTGGTCATCCTGGCCCGGGGCCAGAAAAGCTAAATAGTTCCTTAAAGAAACTCCAAGAAGAAGACTTGTTGCCTCTGTTCATTCTTGTGAACTCCTTGTATTTCAAAGAAATCATTTGCCATTGACTTACATTTTGTTACTGAATACATTCCCTACAAAGAATTTCCTAATTTCTAAGATTTAATAGTACATCAATTGACCTTGGATAGAAAACACAGGCTACATTTCTGGGGGTGAAATAATGGCAGGGGGCCTTGGCTCTCAAGCTGCCTGTGTGATGAACATCCAGTGAGAATTCAGGCCATTTCATTTCTCCTCATATGTAAAATGCAGGTTCCGTCTATCGCAGTGAATTCACTGGAGGGCAGTGTTTGATCCTGGGCAACAAAATGAATGCTAGAGCAGGATGAGCTACAATTAGGCTCAACTTTGCTTGTCATTTATAAGCTTCTCCCTTTCTGGAACCAAGGGGACATTTCTTCTGGTGAAAGAAGATCCCCCTCCAAGATATGTGGGTGCCTTCTTATCCTGGTGTTTTGGGGATTCTGTTCATCACTTTTCCATTCTCATCTGTCTCTTCAATCTTTCTCTTTGATGTTTTCTGTCATCGTTTAAACATAAATCTTTCATTAGAAAAATATCATCCTCTGGCATGGAGAGACCCTTCTCGACAGTGACCGGCTCCAGCTCATCTATCTGTCCTCTTCCTCCATGGCTGCCTTTTCCTTAGGAATATTCTTTCCTGTCTTCTCTCGCTCATTTTTCTTTCATTCTTTATATGGGTAACTTGGCTTTCATTTTCACAAGTCCATAAAACTGCTTTTGTTAAGGTCACTGTATTAATTTGCTGGGGCTGCCATAATAAAATATCAGTGCCTGGGTGGGTTAAGCAATGAAACATTTTCTGCTTGCAGTCCTGGATGCTTGAAGCTCCAGAGCCAGGCGTCTGCAAGTGGGACTACTTCTGAGGCCCCTCTGTTGGACTGGTTGGAGGACGTCTCCCAGGCCTCCCACAGTTGTCATCTGTGTCATCACCTCTTCTTGGATGCTTGTCATCTAGGCTGGGAACTGGCCACCACAGGAAATCATTTTAACCTTCATTGCATCAGGTTTGGAGGGGCTGGGGCCAGGACTGCAAAATATGAGTTTGGGGGACACACAAATCAGCACCTAGCAATCACCAGTTACTTTCACATTTTATTTTATTTTATTTTTTTCTTTTTCGGTCACAGCTGGCGATGCACGGGGGTTACTTCTGGCTCTGCACTCAGGAATTACTCCTGGTGATGCTCAGAGGACCATATGGGATATTGGGAATCGAACCCAGGTTGGCCGCGTGCAAAGCAAACGCCCTACCCTCTGTGCTATTGCTCCAGCCCTTCTCTCCCATTTTAAATTTAGTCCATTTGAATCTTAGGAGCACTAAGTAGAGGAAATCTCTTCCTGAAGATCTTCCTTTTTGGTGTGTGTCATGTGATGCCGCCCTTGGAGGGGTCTCCTACTAATTAGACACCACCTCCTTATGTCATATTTTCCTCTTTACCACAAACTCTAAATGTTCCCTAGAGTTTGCTTTTAGTTTTCTGCTCTTCTCACTTGACATAGATTTCTAATAACATGAATAATTTTAAGTGTCATTTATGTAAATAGCTCTCAATATCATCCAAGTTAATAAAAGTACCCCAAATAAAAATCTATACTGTGGACCTCCTAAAACATTACGTTCAACTACGTTTTGAGAGCTACACTGGGACTTTCATAGGCATCACTCAACCGGATCTCAGAAGTCTCTGAATTCTGCTTCCAAGTTCTTCCTAAATCAAGAGTTATCCTCCCTAATGATTCATCTTTCAACTTTTTTACTTTTCATAAAAATCATCCTATTTACCTTCTTGTTTCTGCTACAGATGTGGGGTGATCCTTGATCCTTCTCACTGTTTCATAAATATTTGCAAAAAATCCTGTAATTCTACCTTATAACTATGCTATAAAGCAATGTTCTGTTATCCTCCTCATCAGCTTTCACTTGGTGGATGAATACAAATTCCCTTTTTCCAACTTTGTGGCTCTTTAATACAGAGAAGTCTTTATAAAGTTTTCAATTCTATTATGTTTGTTTCCTGTTTAAAAATCTCTAATGTATCCCAGACTCAAGGCAATTCTCAAGGTCTGCAAGTTATGAGGTCTGCTATGTTTATTTCTCTTTATCCCAGAGTCTAGCCTAGTCTGTTGTATGGACTAGGTACTTAACACATTCATCTAGCTCTTGTCTACCTTTTCAATCTCACCTCTCACACCAGTACTCTTCTGTCTCAGTCACATTGCACTTCTTTTTTCCAATCCTCTAGCTGACCCACTCTAGGCTTCTTGGACCGAGATGCTCTCACTTTTCCATTGCTGGTCCCTATTCACTTACAACCAAGCAGTGCTGAGGGATCATGAAAGGCTCCTTAGGGGTCACTTCTGGCATTTTATGAGAAACCATATTTGATGTTAGGGATCAAAGCAAGTCCTTTCCTGTCTCTCTGGCCCATGGCTTGCATTCTTGCCTATCCTTATTATCATAATTTAGGGCTCAAGTCAGTAGCACAAGCATCCCTGGGACTCGCTAGGACCCAGACTCAATCCTGGACCATATAAACCAGAATCTTCATTTAAAATAAGCTCACGGGTGACTTATACATGTATTGAAATTTACTCTTGATTTCAACATAGGTGCTTCTTCTTTAGAGATATTTGTCCTAACTTGCCATTTGTGGTCACCCAAGGGATTTACTCATAACATACTTAGAAGAAGAGGAGATGAAAGAGAAGGGATGAAGCCAGGGCAGTGAGCCTGCCAACAGAAGCTGTTAACTTCAGAATTTTATCTAATATTAATCCTTTCAAATAGCTTTAGAATGGGGCTGAGGCTGTGGCTCGGTGGTAGAGCACTTCTCCTGTACATGTGATGACCAGGTTCAATTTCTGACACCTCTTGGTCCCCTGAGCACTACTGGGTGTGATAAAAACAAAGAAACAAAAGTTTTAGATTATGTGAACAACATGTGAAATCTGTGAGTAGTTTGATTAGAGCAAATTGAAAATTGTAGGGAGATTTGTTTTCCTTAAAAACACACGTTGGAGCTTACTCTGAAAACCATTTCATTTTGATTTGCTATTTTGATTTGCTACATGATGACACTACAGGGCAAATGTATAGCAGTGAGCTACAATTGGTTTGGGTTTTCCAGCATTTTATTGATCCATGGAATAGAGTGTATTACAGACAGTCCAGTTGAAACATCTATTCTTTATTATAGCTTGATTCCAGCTTTTGTTGCAAGTCAATTTTTCAGAGTTTTGTAGCAAACATTTTAGACATTGTGTTGTCTGATTGGCATGTAGTTCCAGGGCTCTTCTGTGGATCTGTCAGAAGACCAATAATAACATTAGTGAAAATCTCCAGCATTTTACAAAAGACATACAATGAGTATTCAAGTACCGAGCTAAGCAATTGTGACATGAAATGAAACATGCTGATTGAGTGGCTGAGGGAGAAAACTCTAAGAGCTGGAGCATATGTTTTGCCTGCTGGAGGCCTGAGTTTGTATGTTCATTTTATTTTGTTTTGTTTTGGGAATCACAGATGACAATGCTCAGGGGCTACTCCTGGCTATGCACTCAGAAATCAGTCCTGGCGCTGCTCAGGGGATATATGGCATGCTGGGGATAGAATCCAGGTCAGCTGCATGCAAGGTAAACTTCTTACCTGTTGTATTATCTATCTGGCACCAGGACTTCTGTGCTTCATCCACAGCACTGCATGGTCCCCTGAGTACCTCTGGAAACCACGTGAGCATTAAACCTGGAATATTGGGGACTCCCAGTACCTCAAGATTTGGCCCAAACACAAACAACAACCCAGACTCCCACCCTATCCCCAATTAAGATTGTAAAATTGAAAATAAGCACCATTATTACTTACCTTGAAAAGTAAAGGATCATATATACTTAGTTTACTTGAAAAAATTCTTTGTTGTCTTTATTGTCAAATATCAGGTTACTTTTGGTACCAACATATTCTATTTAGTGGGGCAATGTCGGAGTTTTTCAATAAATTAAAGTGTTGCTAGAGCCCCCAATTTTTTTTTGTTTTTGGGCTGTCTCTAGTGGTTCTCAGGGCTTACACTTGATTCTGGGCTCAGGGATCACTCCTGTAGCAGAGCTATAATTTTAAAGTATAGTAATCTATTCCTTGACCATTATAGATGCTTCTTATTTGTTTAATGAGAGAGCTGGTGAATACTTGATTTGAGAGGACAGCCGGGTCATCTTGTTGGACATAACAGAGAGCCTATTTGACATCTGCTGAAGATTTATAGGTAAAACAAAACAGAAGTTAAAATTGGCTTTGTCAAATCGATCTAGTTTAAAACTTCAGAGTTTTTCTGTATACCAAGGGAGAATGTTTAGTAGAAACATAGCAGAATTAGAAAGGGACCAACATTTCTTTGATTGCCATCTATGGGGACTCATTTTCCTATCACAACAACCCTTCAAAACCAGTTTTATTTGTTCCACTTTACCCAGATGAATAATTGAAACTTAGACCAGGTTTTTTTTTCTTTTGAAACCTGTTTATATATTAGAATCACTGGGGTGGCATTTAAAAATACACTGCATGCCCATTTAAAACAAAACAACACAAAACACCAAGGGTAAGCAAGGTTTTGAGTAAACTTGAACCCTGATACAAGTCTGGTGAGAAAATAAAATGGTGTTGTTGCTGAGAAAAATAGTACTTTGGCTCCTCAAAAACTTAAACATAGAATTATTGTATGATCCAGTTATCCCTCTTATTGGTACCTGTTTAAAATATTGAAAGCCAGGTCAAACAAAGACATTGTCGAAACTTCAGTAGGTTCTTAGAAACTGAGACTTTAAGTGAAAAGATGTGTTGACAAAACCGATTTTATGATTGGCTAATTGACATAAATAAGAATTAAGTTCCAAAGACATATTCATGGTCTCAGGAACAACACATATTCTAAATAAAGACCCTAGGCACTTTTAATATTAAACAATAATTTGCATTTGTTCTTCTTCAAAACTGCTTAATTTCAGTTCAGAGTTGTGGATGTCCAGACTCTATTTTGTAGATGACTATAGAAGACCCTAATTCCAAGATCCATGCATGCGGAGAATAAAGGTAATAGGCTTTTGTAGGGAGTGGGTATAAGAAATAATTCTTTAATGAGTAGAGTTTCTGTCTTGGAGATTAAAACATTCTGGAGATAGAATAGTGGTCATGGTGGCACTGCATTGTGCACATAATAACTGACACTGATTTAGACACATCAACAATGTATACATTTTGTAGTATGTATATTTTATTGTGATATCCCACTAGATTAGAACACCTTGTTTGGATGCCACTATCAGATATGCTGACTTGATTAGTTCTGGCCGGGATCTGATCATCTGTGCTCCCCAAGAATCCTTTGCTTTTGGACTGTCCTTTCTAGACCTGTTCCAGGATCCCTCTGGGTCTCACACATGGCCTTGATTGCTTCTAATGAGGCCCATTACTCAGTCAGCTTTTCTCATTTCAACTCTCTACTCATAGCCTCATCTGTATTGGGAAAAAATCAAGATGATAAAAAAATCAAGATGATAAAAATTGGTACGCTTGGGATCATGGATGAAAGGAGCCTTTCCTACGGTCTACCTACTATTCACAGAGATTTCCCTGTGGATTTTTTAAAACTACATGCTTCTTTACAAAAATTGGGACTGAGATTGAGTGAAGGAATTCCACATTCACTCAGGGATATTATGGGAAACATTTATTTGTGATGAAATGAGAGATGTGGAAAGAGAAGTGAGGAACCCAAAAGCTACTTTTTTATTGTTGACATTTTATTTATTTCCTCCCCCCTTTTTAATTGAATCACCTTGAGATACAGTTACTAAGCTTTCATGATTAAATTTCAGTCATACAATGATTGAACACCCATCCCTCCACCAGTGCACGTTTTCCACCACCAATGTCCCCAGCATCCCTCCTGTCATCCCTTATCTCTGTGGCAGACAATTTCCTTCTTACACTCTCTATCTCCTTTTGGACCTTATTGTTTGCAATACAGATATTGAGAGACCATCATGTTTGGACCTTTATCTACTTTCAACATCTCCCATCCCGAGCATTGACTTAGTGATCTCTTCTCTATCCCAGCTGCCTTCTCCCTAGCTCATGAGGCAGGCCCAGAAGCTACTTTGTAGATGACTATAGAAGCCCCTAATTCCAAGATCCAGAAGCAAGCACCAGGGAAATAGATCAGTTTCTTACCCCTGCCCTTTCTCCCCTTTCCACTGCTGCTGCTTGCTGGGGGACCTGGGTGCTGATCCTTTCTCAACTCTAAGCATCTACTTTCAGAATTCTTGAACGAAGGAGTACAGGTGGGTTAAGTGCAAGTGCTGAGGTATGTTAAGTGATACAAGCACAGAAATCACAATTCATAACTTGTTTGCCAGGATGCTACTTTTATTCTTGTCTTTTGTATTTGTGTCACATTCAAATGGTACTCAGGCACTATTCCTGTCTCAGTGCTTGGGGGTCACGCCCAGCTGTGCTTGGAAACCATGCTGTGCCTCTTACTGAGCCTGTTGAGGCGATCTCTCCAGCCCAGCTCATTTCATTCCTACACTCTCAGAATTCCTAAAGTGTTTGTAATTACAGACTCGATCTCACTCAGAATAGGCCAAGAACTTGCGACAGCCAATAGGGTCATCAAGTATGGACTCACCCATCTCTGCCTCCTCCTCTTCTCCCTCAACGTGTTGCTCTGCATTTGCTTGGGGCTGGGGATGCTCCTGATAAGAAGTGCAACTCTCCTACCCTTCGCTTTTTGTCCCTGGAGGATTCATCCCCTGCTATTTACAGTCTTGGTCCCGGGGTCTTTGTTCCATTGTTGTCATCTCAGTGAGAGTTTTATATGTTATTTTTTTTATTACTGCTGTAATCATTTAACACAAATTTAGTAGTTTGAAAATGAGTATACAATCTTTCTCAGCAAGAATTCATTTCTGTATCTTTTCCGGCTCCAGGAGTTTGCTCATGTTCCGGTTCTTTTGAAGCTGCAAGTGTGTTACTCCCCTCTGCTAGCTCTCTCTGTAGAGGGGTCTTTGTGGTAACACAGGCATTCTGGGTTATCCACAGTGATCTTTGCATCTCATGCTCTTACCCATATGTGAAGAGTTTCTTTGCCATATGAGGCTGCTTGTGAGCACTGTTATTTTGGCTATTAAGCTTCCCTGGATTTTCCTGTTTTAGTATCATGTCACTCTTAGCATTCTTTTCCCTCTGCCCTATTTGATTTCTCTAATACACTTCCGAATATCATATTTTACATATTTGTGTTTTGGATGTTATATCTACTCCTATTAGAATGTAATCTGAATAAGGGTGAATAATTTTATCTCCTGTTATTGCTTCATTTTTATTGCTTACAACATCAGTCAATATATATGTATATATTTGTCGAATAAATTAGGTGAAGTAGTTCTAGAAAAGAAATTGATATGATGTGTAAGTTTTCTGTTTGCTCTGGGTAAAGTAAGATGGTTGTACAAGGGATAAATTTTACTTCAAAATTTTCAATTTATATAAGGGTCAGAAAGAACTATTTTCTAATGATGGATGTTTTAAAGACACTTCATTTGATATTTATAAATCCATTTGGGTTGTATAATAAAAATACCACTAAACAGATATCTTATAAGCAATAGACACTTATTTCCCACAGTTCTGGGGAGAGGGAAGTTCAAGAATCTGGTACCAGGGGTTTGGTGTCTTTTGTAAGTTCTCTCCCTCAGAGACAGGCTCTGTGGCCTCACTGTCACCTCACATAATGGAAGAACTCAGAGAACTGAAGCCTCCTTATTTTTTTTTTTAAATTAAGACACTAATTCCCTTCACTAGAGTACCACCCAATTATTTATAATTCTCCAGTTATTAACCAAATTTTCACCTCAAAGCTCAGGTTAAGTATTTATTAATGTGGGCTTTTCTTTTGGTTCTTTTTTCTTTTCCTTCCTTCCTTCCTTCCTTCCTTCCTTCCTTCCTTCCTTCCTTCCTTCCTTCCTTCCTTCCTTCCTTCCTTCCTTCCTTCCTTCCTTCTCTTTCTTTTTCTTCTTTCTTTCTTTCTTTCTTTCTTTCTTTCTTTCTTTCTTTCTTTCTTTCTTTCTTTCTTTCTTTCTTTCTTTCTTCTTTCTTTCTTTCTTTCTTTCTTTCTTTCTTCTTTCTTTCTCTCCTTCCTTCTTTTCTCTCTCTCCCTTCCTTCCTTCCTTCCTTCCTTCCTTTCTTTCTTTCTTTCTTTCTTTCTTTCTTTCTTTTCTTTCTTTCTTTCTTTCTTTCTTTCTTTCTTCTTTTCTTTCTTTCTTTCTTTCTTTCTTTCTTTCTTTCTTCTTTCTCTATCTCCCTTCCTTCCTTCCTTCCTTCCTTCCTTCCTTCCTTCCTTCCTTCCTTCCTTCCTTCCTTCCTTCCTTCCTTCCTCTCTCCCTCCCTCCCTCCCTCCCTCCCTCCCTCTCTCTCTCTCTCTCTTTCTTTCTTTCTTTCTTTCTTTCTTTCTTTCTTTCTTTCTTTCTTTCTTTCTTTCTTTCTTTCTTTCTTTCTTTCTTTCTTTCTTTCTTTCTTTCTTTCTCTCTTTCTTCTGAGGCAGGAGTAAAATATTCAAACCATAATAATAATATTTTGTAATTTTTGAAAAACAACTTTTTTCATTTGTTTTTGGAACCATCCGCAGTGATGTTCAGGGGTTCTACTCCAGGTTCAGTGTTCTGGATCACACCTTGGTGATGCTTAGGGAACCAAACCATGTGTTGTGTGGAGAATTGACCCCAAACCTCCAGCATACACAATTTATAATCTAGCCTTTTGAACTGTCTCTCCAGCCCCAGAAGCCAGATTTTAAAAAATTTTTAGTGGGGGCCACAGTTGGGCACTGAGGATAATACTTCGGACATCATATATGTACTCTACCTTCAAGCCTGCATCTCCAGTCAGAAATGAAGCCTCCCTCCATCCCTTGCTTCCTCCCTCCCTCCCTCCCTCCCTCCCTCCCTCCCTCCCTCCCTCCCTCCCTCCCTCCCTCCCTCCCTCCCTCCCTCCCTCCATTCCCTCCCTCCCTCTCTCCATCTCCTACCTTTCTTTTTTGGTCACATGGGATTGCAAAATTATTCATTATTGGATTTTAGGCATACATTTTTTTAAACCAATCTCTTCACCAGTGTTCACATCTCTCCATCAACACCCCCCCCCCCCGCCACTCCAATTGCCTCTCACCCACTGGTCTGTCTCTATGAGGGACACTTTTAAAAATACCTCTTTTTGTATTGTGGATTACAGTATGGTTGTTGATAGGGTTTCATACATAGCACATTACAACCCCAAAATTAAGCTTTTCTTAGAATTTTCAGTTCCAAATGAACTAAAGATATTTTGATATATTTATACTTTTTTTTTTTTTGGCAGTGACTTGAAACTTGCCATCATGAATTAAAGAAGATCTTCTTGTTATAGTACACATATAAGCATCACTGTGAGATCCTTATTGAGCATTTTTACAGGTAATATTAACCTGTTCTAGAGCAAAATTAGTATGTGATAAGAAATGGACTGTTTTTCTCTTGCTATCTCATAACAAGCTGCTTCCTTAGAAAAGCAACAGTGAGTTGAGAGGACATAGGGTTCTCTAACATCCTTTGCCTTGAAGGTATTGTAAACAACTCAGATCAATCCAGTAACCTTATCAAGCACAAGCAAAGAGTAAAATGAAAACCATTTATCTGAAAGAGCAGGTTGGAAAGTTCATTGGTATACGTTGAGGGCATCTCACTAACCCTGCCAGAGCTTTGTTCCACCAGAACAGGGCATGAATTTTTCAATGCCTCAATAATCAAGGTCTTTAGAGTTTCATGTCATTTTCTCTCTAATACAGATAATATGTTGAGCACTGTTGATATTCTACCTACAGTTTCCAAAGATAAAATAAAAACCTGCATTCTCTGATGTTAAAACATTGAAAGAAATAATGCTGTAGGAACTAAAGCTGAGTTATGTGCTCTCTGTAAAGTCACTTAGGAGATGGGGAAAACCTTTCAAGTTGATTTTAGATAACAGACACAGACGTCTTTATTGGATTTGTCTGGAAAAGAAAAGAAAGGAAAATCCCAACAATATCTATTCTTGTTGATACAAGGAAGGCTTAGCTCTCTTTGTTTTTCTGTCCTCTTTAGATCCTTCTGTCTATACGGAATCCATAGAAAACTTAAATGACAAGAAACTCAAATGAATCTTAAAGCAAGAATATTCTGTCAACTAATTGTGTCAATTCTAGAAATCTGTCAACTAATTCCCATAGTGCTAACAGGCCCATAAAACATTCTGTGAACTCTTCTACTGGAATGGTACACACAGAGAGAGAGAGAGAGAGAGAGAGTGATAAACTCCATGAGGTGGATGGTCTTTGTGGTTTAAGCTGTGTTTTAGGGTCACAAATAGTGAAACTACCATGAATTTTAGAGTTGACTTCTAATTGTTCAAAATCCATGTTCTGCTTTCATTAAAGATGTGAAGTCCTAGGCAAATTGCAGCTCCCATTTTCTGAGCATGTTAGTATGTACCTTATAGGTTTGTTGTGTGGATTAAATAAGATCATGTGTATAAATCCAGTATGGTGTCTTCTTTGCCTTCCATTCTCCATTCTCCTCACTTCCCCTAGTTTACCATAAAAAACTACTCTGAAGCTTGACTTCTGATAGTTTAGATATACAATATAGTTTGATTCTTGCTAGAAAATAAGCCAGATGTAGGTTTGAGGGAACCAATCAATGGTAGCTATGATACTGGAGGCCCTCTTAATACCTAGGAGGAAAGTGAGGCAGGTCAAGAGAGTGGGAAGTGATGATCTTGATGGCCACTTAGGCTGGGGTCAAGACATTATTGGTGTTGAGTTTTTGGGAATCTGAGACAGTGAAATCTAAGGGGAATCTAAGAGATAGATGGCTGTTATTGCCCTGTGAGGAGTAGAGTAACTCCAGTTTCCCATTAACCCTAGTTTTATCCCTTGTGTCCATTAAAGTACATCCTACATTTTGGATCAGATCTCTTCATTGTCATTTCTCCTCTGCATGGGCACTTTTTCTTTCTATTTTTTCTTTTGACAAATGGGGAAGTCTTATCTTAATGAACCTGGAGGTAGGAAGGGGCTCTGTTCACTTTCTTTTTCATTGTTAAAGCTGTGTGATATCAAGGTAAGGATAGAGCCTGAACATAGCAATGTGGTAATCACCATCCTTCATAAAACATTAATCTATTAATTAAATAAATATCAATTAATCTAGCAATAGATTAACAATAGTAGATTTTATTAATTAAATATTAATCAAAATATCAATCTATTAATTATTTAGGTTATTTGAGAGTGAATGTTCATGATATGTTTTAGGGGTCCTCTGCTACCACACCAAAATTCCAATGAATCTTTGCCAGTGTACACCCTTCCTTTCCACCTCAGTACCATTGTACTGTTGTCAGAGTCTGAGGACTTGTTTTTGGATATTACCTGTTCCCTTGCCTTCTTTTCATACATCTATGAGTGAGGTCATTTTATATTTGGTTTTATTCATTTGACTTATTTCACTTAACATGGCACCCTTCAGTTCCATACATGTTGTAGCAAAAGGCAATATTTTTTATAACTGAATATCAATCCATTGTGTTTTATGTACAACAGACACTTTATTGGTATCTTTTAAAATTCGCACTTCTGTGTTCTTAGGAAGGAATAGGATGAAAGTGGAATTGCTGGACCACATGGAAGTTTTATTTTTTTATTTAAAAATTTTTTAGAGCACCATGATTTACAGTGTTACCCATAGCTGAGTTTTAGACATACAATATTATGGCACTAATATCACCACTAGTGTCAACTTCCCTCCACCAGTGTTCCCAGCTTCCCTCTCATATCCTGGCCACCATCCCACCCGCCCTTTTGATAGGCACCTTTTAAAGTCTAGTTGTTAAAAGTTTGAATGTCTTAATTTCAGTGTCGTTGACTCTGTGGTTGTGTATTTCGCTCTGTCATTCCTTAATATGATCTCTTGACCTGGCCCCCTGACCTAGCCCCCGTTGCTTCACACCTGTTTGTCTCCCCCTCTCCTCCATTTTCTCTAAGAAGTTTTATTTTTCGTGTTGTGAGAAATTACCCTACTTTTTTGGGTAATACCCCTCATTTTAAAATCTATATTTATACAATCTAAACTGCCATTTACTTTACTTATTCAACATACTTTGATAGTTTCTAGAATACATTAAAAGAAGAACTTGAAGGGCAAAACCTATCACTGGCGATAATTTAAGCATCTAAAAAATATGTTCCCCAAAAAACTTTCAAAATGATTTTGTCATTTATTTTTGGTGCTCCGGGCTTACTCCTAGCTCTGCTCAAGGGTCACTCCTGACGGTCCTCAGGGGATCATATGTTGTGCTGGGGTTCAAACTAGAGTCAGTTGCATGCAAGGCAAGGACCTTAACCTTTGTACTGTTTCTCTGGTCCTTTTTAGTTTTTGTTCTTAAAATATGTTTTAAAAATTGATTAAGCATGTTTGAGTGACTATGTGGCATCCCAAGTTCTCAAAGCACTCAACCAATATTATTGTCATCTATGTGATTGATGTAGAACAATTGT
Source organism: Sorex araneus (assembly GCF_027595985.1). Lineage (NCBI taxonomy): Eukaryota > Metazoa > Chordata > Mammalia > Eulipotyphla > Soricidae > Sorex > Sorex araneus. The sequence continues at coordinate 323,298,554 of NC_073302.1, read as the reverse complement.
AGCATGAATTACATAATGAAGTGGAAAGTCCCTGCCACGGGTACTCAGTTACCATCAATGTAGAGCAATGTAGAGTACCTTGTAGCATCACAAGTTCTGGGCTGGGGGCATAGTCTGCAAGGGTAATCTGATGAAAGGGACAGAGGTGTTCTGAGGACAGGCTGTTTAAATTGGTCCTGAATGAGTAAGACTTTATGAAGCATTTTGTTAGTTACATGTACCACCTAGGTACTTTGGAATTTCTTCTTCATTTGCCCTTTGGAGATCAATTCTTTACGTATTCATATTTTCTCAGAATAAGGAGAGCGGATACATTCTTTGGTGTAGTACTTTTCACAGAATTTCTTTGTGTTGCAATTCTTACTTGTAGAGCTGAGCTTGTCAGATTTCTCATAACAAATGCATGATTGTGCTAAATTACAACCTTTGCCTCTGGCATTGAGCTTCTACTACCCCAGTGCTTTCAGGGGGTATGTTATGCCTTTTGCAATTTATTTACAGACCAAATGATAGCAAATAACAATTCCCAGGTTCAAACCTACAGCAGAGGTCAGAAATAGTTTGCACTAACAGATGCAGTCTTCCCAAACTATTTCTTTCTAACATGCATGAATGTATGGAACTAGTTGCAGACTTCTCAAATGTGATGAGGTAATGAAAATACTTTATAAACTTATATGTTCTACTATGGTTATTATTGTGGATATATCTTTATTTAATATTGAATTAGTTCAGGAAGTACAGAGATTTTACTTGTGAAATTATTCTAAATTATATGTAAAAGAATTTTGGAATAATCTTTCTCTTTAAAATGCCAAGACCAGTTTTAACATTCCATTGGATTTATAGCATACTACAGACTAGTAATTAATGTACTAATATCTTTGTGATATAGTAAGAGTTTGTGTAAATGATTTTTAATTCTCTGCTGGGGGAACTGTCCCATATTAATTAGGGTGCAGGATGCCAATTCATTTCCTTTGAGATTTATCCCCAGTCCTGTATAATGTTAAACCACCAAGAAAACAGCCAGATAAATGAGTAAGATCACCTTATGTCATAGTTCATCATTTGGAAGATAGTTTAAGACCATAGTCTAAGCTGACATACTTAAAAAAACAAATAATTTTGTCTTGTATTCTAAAACTCAAACTCATCCTTGTTTATCTTTGAGTAATTGAAACAATAGTTCTCCAAATTGTGAAAGAATTTTTTCCCCTTTTTCTTAATGTAGAAGAGAAGCATGACATATCTTGTTTTCTTGCTTTCTGCTTCTATAGCTCCACATCATAATACATTCCTGTCTTTTCTGTAATGCTCAGCTTTATTTATTAATTTTTTTACTTTAAACTCTCAGGATGAATTATCAGATATTTTCCTCCTCCTGTATAAAATGAAGCTCAATTTCATTCTCAAACCCTCACTCAGAAAACTGTGTTTTAGAAGACATTTATTTCATGAGATTATTTCTGATCCCCATGCTTCTACTTCACTCCAATTTATATTCTTTCTAAAATGTGATATGCTAGTACCACTTTTTTTTTTTCCGAAGGAACTTTACCTAAGTCCTCTAACATTTGCAGTTGTGTGTGTGAGTGTGTGTGTGTGTGTGTGTGTGTGTGTGTGTGTGTGTAGGGAGGAAGGGGGTGCAGAGAAACACACCCATCAGTGTTCAGGCATATTCTTTGGTTCTGTGCTCAGGGATCACTCCTGGGTAGATGGGAGACTCAGGGGATGATACTTTGCACCAGGGATTGAACCAGGGTTGGCAAGTGCCTTATCCCTGTACTATCTTTCTGACCCTAGAATTCTTTCTAGAATTCTTTAATATGGTCTAGAAAGTTCTTCATGTTCTGATTGCCAATTATACTCTTGGCCTTACAGAAAAGGCAATCGAATACCTTACCCCTTGTTTAGTCTGTCATGGCCCCTTTCTGCCTTTCCCTCTTCTTGTACTCCACCACCCCACCCCTGCACATTTTTATGCTTTCAATGATGGATTTAATATGAATTTAATGCCTGACTGCTTAATAAACTTTGGGCTCCCCACCTGTTGTGTGTCCTGGCATTGGTGCATTCTGTTCTTTTGCCTTTGTAGCTGGCTGAAACTGCTACCTGTGCAGCTTCTGGCTTGTCTTGCTGAACTGTTACTTGTAAACTTCACGTATACTTGTTTTTCGATTTTGTTTCATGTTCATTGCTCTGTATTTATAAACTGCTCTTGGTTTGAGGATGCCTAGTGTATTTCTATTCATACCTTTTGGGACTATCAGTCTTTGACATGATACTACCATTACTTCTAGCATTTCATTCAGGAATCACTCCTGGAAGTGCTCAGGGAACCATATGGGATGCTGGGAATCGAACCCAGACTGGCCACGTGCAAGGCAAACATCCTACCCACTGTGCTATTGCTCCAGCCCCAATATTGGTTTTCTTAAGTTCTTTGTTTATAGAAAACCTAGATTTTCATAATCCTGAACTTTAAATGCCCTCTAGTGACTTGACAAAATGTGAGTTTTGTCCAACATAAACCAATTCTGTTTTATTCCAAGTGTTAAATTGAACAACAAAAAAATCTGTTGTAACTACATTCAGTGATGGAATGGAAAATATACCAAAAAAAATGAGGGCTTGGTGTGATAGTACAGTGAGAAAGGCACTTGCTTTGCATTGTGGCTGACCCAATCTCTGACACCACATATGACCCCCGACCCCCAGCCTGAAAGAAGTGAACCCTGAACACAGGGCCAGGAGTAAGCCCTGAGCACTACTGAGTGTGATCTCTCCTAAAAAATAACTAACAAAACAGAATATATATAAAATCCAGAAAAAGAAAATGTCCATCATTTGTTATTGTCTCATTTTACTTTACTTTTCCTCCTTGTACTTCTTACTATCTACATAATTTATAGGCACATTAAAAATCTTACTGTTTCTTCCCCCACCCTGCCCAATGTTAGTTCTGTGAGATTAGGAAAAAATTGTTCATTGCTTTGTCTTTAATTTTGAAAAAATTTAAGTATTGATAAAATAAATATTGCATACAGGAGTGAGTTTATTTAAAAGAACGTAGTCAAATATCAAAAATTATTCATTAAATTTTTAAATTGTAACACTGTGATTTACCAAGTTGTTCATAGTACTTCATAGTACATTTCTTTTGGGCAATAAATGTTGCAACACCAATCCCACCACCAGTGTCACTTTCCCTCCACTAATGTCCCCAGTTTTCTTTCCACTCACCTCCCTAGCCTGACCCTTTACTAGGCACAAACAAATTTACTTCATATTATTTTTTATAACACAAAGCAAAATGGAGTTATCAAAACTTAGAAGTCAATTTATGCTAGTTGCTATATCTCACAATGGTGTCACTGAAGTCATTGTCTAAAGATCCTCTGGGCTGGTTGGTGCCAGTTGAGTCTTCCATGTTACTGTATTGATCACTGAACTTGGGGGTCCTCTATGCATCTTTCCTATCAGATTTGCTGTGATATTACTGGATGGCAGTACTGTGAACTTTGGAGTGGTTGTGGGACTGCATATGTGGTTGTACAGTCCAGAGGCTGGAACCATTTGGTGGCTTGGCAGCTTTATGAGATTCAGTTCAGGAGCTGGGCCATTTCCATGTCGGAGGGTGTTGGGTGTGGTTGCAGAATGCTGCACCATAAGGCAGAAAGGGAATCTGCCTACCCCATTCCAAGAAGGGCCCAGAATTTTCATCTCAGACAAGTCTACTTGGGAAGATTTGCAGCATCGTGTCCTTTTTGAGATTGGTTCAGCTGGGCACTTTCTCTGCTGACAAGATGGTAGGTGTGCACAAATATTTTAAAGGTTCTAACCCTGAAAATTCACCTGTTGAAAAAGGAAAATAAAAAGTAGGAAGGTCAAATTTCTTCTGAAAGTTCCCCTTAATCTTTGGACTCACATGATATTCCCAAATCTAAAACTTTCTTAATGACCCACTAACTTTGCCCTGTTTATTTGAAGATTGTGTTTTCCTGTTTATTGAATAATTATGTTTTTATGGAAGTATCAATGATTCCTAAGAAAACTACATGTTTATTGTGGATAAAACCTGTAGTCTTATATATACATGTCCTATACATTCACGTCCTATACATTCACGTACCACATGATGACACACAGATGAAATACCTATAGGATGTGGTCCCTAATTTTTATTGCTGGTGATTGTAGGCATTGCAAAATCAAAGTGCTTTATATGGAAATAGTAAGTCATCCTTTTCAGATTAACCACCTCTCCTGATAGCATAATTTTTCATGCACTTGAAAATCCATTACTAAAAGGACTATTAAGAGGACACATAGAACGATTGCGCTGGAGACAAAATTAAAAATAACTAAGGATTACAAAAGTGGAAAATTCATGATGGTTGTTGTTCACCAATCTGGCATGTTGCATTCCATCATAAGTATAAATTTGAAGAATTAGAACAAAGCAATAAACTATCAAATGATCTGTTTCATTAAAAGCAATAAGACTAGCAAAAACACTAAAGGCTCTTATAGCAGCTATGGAGAAATGTTGGATGATATGAATTGAAGACTAGGTATGGAAGAATATCCTTCTCAGCACTATGAGTATCTTTACAAGTGCAAAAAGTTTTCAGACTTGAAGGAAAGAACCGATCTGACAATGATGTGATTTACTCCTAGCCCTGGATGGTGTAAGCCAGTGTTTTTCAACCAGGTTCTACGTACTCCTTGTGGTCCCCAGAATATTCCAAGGGGACCACAGGTAAAAATCACACAAATGGGATGTGACAGTATGAGTCTTGGTGTCTCACTGGTAGGACAGAGGCAGGCTGATCACAGGAAGAAACAAAATCAGAAGTGGGCTATGGTCAGAGAAAGGTTGAGAAGTACTGGTGTAAACAATTCAAAAATCATTATACATTACATATTGTCAAAGTGTACTGTCAGTCTCTGAGTGCTGATGTAAAGTAGATAAGACATTTTTGTAAACGCTAGATGAACTGATTCTAGAGAAAATTTAGGTGAGAGAGCAAAGCTTCAATATTGATGAAAGCTCTCAGTTCTAGGAATGGATACCTTGAATGTATTTTATCTGTAGGGAGACCAAGTCAATGCCATGTTAAATTTTTTTAAAGTTAATTTTGAAGTAACATTGATTTTATAAGAGTATAAATGTTTATACTGGCAAGCTGGCAGTATGAACTGGCCTGGAAAACTACTTGTGGCGTATTCAACATGCCAAAAACAGTAACGATAGGTCTCATTCCCCTGACCCTGAAAGAGCCTCCAATCATTGGGAAAGACAAGTAAGGAGAGGCTGCTAAAATCTCAGGGCTGAGTGTAATAGAGACATTACTGGTGCCCGCTCGAATAAATCAATGAACAATGGGATGACAGTAATGATAAATGTTTGTATGTTTTAGGGGCAGACCATTATCATACCACATCCATTATTAAAGAATCAGTATTTCTTTATCAATGACCATAGAACTATGTCCATTGACACCTGACCTCTGGCAACCTCAGTTCCGGGTTCCACATGCATGGATACATTTCACTGGATATTGTTTCACTGGACATTCCTTTATTTCCTCATCTACAGCACATGATGAGATAAACAGATATTTGCATCTTTCCTTCTGACTTATTTTTCTTAGCAAGACACCCTCCCATTTTGTTCTTTCTTTATAGATGAGTAGTATTTCTCTGTGTGTGTGTGTCTGTGTGCATGTGTGTACACACACAACAACATTATACATTCTTCTGTGATTGGCTGCTTCCAGATTCTGGCTATTGCAAATATCACTGTAATATGATTATAGGTGTGCCTATATCTTTAGTTAGTGAATTAATTTTTTAAAAAAAATTTTGGTGGGGTATCATTTGGTTTTTTGGTCCACACCCAGAGATACCCAGGTTAACTCCTGGCTCATTGTTCAGGGCTTACTCCTGGAAGTGCTCAGGGGACAATATATAGTGCCAGGGATCAAACTGGGGTCAATGGCATACAAGCGAATGTCTTTTTTTTTCTTTTTGGGTCACACCCTGCGATGCACAGGGGTTACTCCTGGCTTTGCACTCAGGAATTGCTCCTAGTGGTGTTCAGGGGACCATATGGGATGCTGGAAATTGAACCCGGGTCAGCCACGTGCAAGGCAAAAGCCCTACCCGCTATATTATCACCCCAAATGCGAATGTCTTTACCTCTATACTATCTCTATGACTTTCAGATTAGTGTTTTGTGTTCTTTGAGTAGATATCAGTGTACCTCAGGAGTAGTAAAACTTCATGAATGTCCAAGCTTCTTTTTCAACATGCAGTCCTAAAATTTAGGAGTACTGTTTGATGAATACAATAATTTTCAAGATTTTTCTTATTGTTAATAACATTCCTAGATATCTTTCTTTTATTGGTTATATTTATGCCATCATAAATGGTGATGTTCCTTCCACCACATACCACAATTATTTTTCTTTTTGGTATGGGGGCTGGAGTGTTAGCACAGCAGGTAGGCGTTTGCCTTGCATGCGGCCGACCCAGGTTCGATTCCTCTGTCCCTGTCGGAGAGCCCAGCAAGCTACTGTGAGTATCTCGCGGGCACAGCAGAGCCTGGCAAGCTACCCATGGCGTATTCGATATGTCAAAAACAGTAATGACAAGTCTCACAATGGAGATGTTACTGGTGCCTGCTCGAGCAAATCAATGAGCAATGGGATGACAGTGATACAGTGATGGGAAGTTTGGGCCATACCAGGCAGTTTTCAGGCCTTACTCCTGGTTTTCTGCTCAGGAATTATTCCTTGATGTTCTTGTGGGGACTATATATGGTGCTTGAGATCAAACTAGGACTAGCCACATGTAAGACAAGTGCCTTAACTTTTTTTTTAAATTTATTTTATTGAATCACCATGTGGAAAGTTACAAAGTTCTCAGGCTTATGTCTCAGTTATACAATGCTCAAACACCCGTCCTTTCACCAGTGCCCATATCCCACCACCAAAAAAAGAAAAAAAAGACCAGTATACCTCCCAACCCCCACTCTCCGAACCCTCCAGCCCCCCCTGCATAACTGATTAATTTCACTTCATTTTCTCTTTACCTTGATAACATTCCATATTTCAACACAAAACTCACTATTGTTGTTGGAGTTTCAACACATAACTCACTATTCTTGTTGGAGTTTATCCCCCAAGAATACAGCCCTATTGACAAGGAAACATTTGATAATTAGTTTTCCACTGATGAGAATGAAGAGATATAAAGTCGCACGGCCGCGGTAGCAGCCGCGCGATTTAGGATTTCTGTATTTTAGTAATTAAGTCTAGGGAGATTTAAGTTGGAAATTGCATCATTTCCCTTCCTGGGGCAGCATTGAGCAAAAGCCTAGTTCACAGTCTGGAGACATGGCTGCAAGCACTTGCTGGGACCCGAAGTAATATAGCTGGCTCTGGATCCTGGTCGTTCAGCAGCAAAGTGGCTGTGCAAAGGCATGGCCACCCGGGTGAAATCTCGGCGGAGCTCAAGCCGGTACCGGCCCCAGCCCAAGACTGCCCAAGCGTCCCGCTGTTTCAAGTTCAAAACACATTTTTTTTTTCCCCAAGCCACCAAGTTCATACCTGTTTAAAAGTTCCATAATATGGTGGACGCCATGCCGCTTCCTCCCGGAGGGAAGAAAAACCAAGGAAGAAGGATATTTTCCCCCTTAGCCGGCCTGGAGAGTGTGTGTGCCTTAACTCTTTGGTTCACATACCACAATTTTGATTAAAAGCATTGAATTAATAGATCTACTTTTTTGTTTTGTTTTTGGGCTACACCTGGCAATGCTCAGGGATGAATCCTGGCTCTATCTAAGGGATCACTCCTGGTAGGACTCAGGGGACCAGTTGGGGTACTGAGGATTGATTCTGGGTCAGCTGCATTCAAGGCAAGAACTATACCCACTGTACTATCTCTCCTGTCCCATTAGATATACTTTTAAGGACGACTACCAGAGGATGACTTTTGCCCAAAATATTGAAGTAATTTAGGAAGGCATTCATGTAATTGTGGAAGGATTAAAACATCTTTGACTGCATCAAGAACTTTCTGGTGCATGGTATACTGTCACTAAGGAGCATGTTAGTGGCATGTGGGAAAAGACACTCAAGAGATTTGTCCCTGACTTCAAAGATTTTCCAAGGATGAGGAAATTTCAAATTTGTAATTGATGAATTACAAATTTCATCAAGACTGTTGTTGATGTGGCAAGCAATTTGCTTAACTTGCAGATGAGGATGGCATGGAAGAGCTCCTAGATGCAGTTTTTAAGGAATTCACTAAGAGATCTTGAAACCAGAGTAGGAATGCTAAGTTGCACTATGCAAGGGAAAGGGAAACTGGTAGAGAGAATAAAGAACTCCAAAGAAAAATTACAGAAAAAGAGCAGAAGCTTTTTCAAAGCTCAACCAACTCCTTAAAATGAAAACAGGAACTCCAACATGGCAAATTTTCCACTAGAGAGGAGAATGTTTCTGGTACATTATCTGGTTACAGGCAAGTCTATGATAAAAGCAAACAAAACCCAAACAAGTCCCAGCAAACCAAGCAAACCTGATATATATCTGAAAAAGCCTTCTTAGGAAGAGGCAGGCAGGTCTCAGGACATATTCCCGAAGAAGGCCTTGTTTTGGCAGACAGCAGCTGGTTCAAGATATTGTTCCTGCCATCCACCCAGGAGAGGAGATGTGGAGGTCGAAGACAGTATCAGTGATCTTGACTCTGCTGTGGCCTGGACTAACATGTACTTTACTGTCTTTGTCTTTAACAAAACAGTTTAGGGAGCAAAACAGAATTAAAATAGAAGGAAGCATGGTGAGGATATAAGGGATAAGGGATAAGCTATCTTTGTACTGCTATAAGATGTGTTTTTTTTTTTAATTAAGGGTTATTGCAGGTCTAAAAATAAAAAAAAAGGCAGTTTCTAATGTAAAAGAGCTAAGTCAGAGAGCTAAGTTTTAATAAACTTATTAAAGTTAGAAAAAATGTATTGTTTCTGAAGTATACATTGTTTTTCAAGTCCACAATCTTCTCCGTGTCCTGGGCTGGACACATCCTTAGTTACTTTCACTTCTGTTAACTTTACTTACTGTGTATGCATGATACAGTGTACCATTTTTTAAATCTCTTATGTTGAGATATTTTTCATATACTTTTTATTTCCTATTGAAGTCACTAGTGTTATAACATATGTTTCAGGGGTGCATCAGAGAGAAACAGCGTGTATATGCTACATATATTGAGTTTAAGTTCCCCACTGAAAGTCCAATTTTTGCCTTCAGCATTTACGTATTGCCTTTGTCCAAATTTGCCCACTCTTCCCTTTTTCCTGATGGTAATCACTAGTCTCATAATCTCAAGGTTTGTTTCTATTTTATTTAGTTTATGTTTTTTCTTCTGTAGACAACAAATATCATGTGAGCCTGTCTCTACCTTGTTTCATGATGCCCTTCTATGTCCATCCATGTTGTTGTAAGTGGCAGAATTTATATTTATCTTTTTAAGCATTGAGGAATAATTTTCTATTGTGCCATACTTTTTGTCGCATTAAAATCTATTTTACCTATCTCTTGTAGTATACATAAGTGATGAAAGATAAGGGGCATAGTATATATTATCTGTATATGGACCTTAAAGTTTGGGTAAGACAGAATTTAAAAAAGAAACTTAGAATCAGCACAGGAATCCCTTGCTGCTTTGTTTCAGGTATTCTTTATTCTGTACATAGTATAGCTATTCTGTGTATGGCAGGATAATCACCTGGTTTATTGGAAGTTGAAATAATATCATCAATGTCAACTTTGGTATCAACAGCTAAAACATTTTACAACAGCTTACAAACATTTGGGTAGGAGTATTGAATTTTAAGGTCTTTTAAGAACATAAATAAATGTTTAAATAAGTTTAAAATAGGTTTTAAAAAGATTTATACTCATTTTTAACACAGGTGTTAAGGGAGAAAGACTGGAATAGGGTGAATTTATGACTCTCTTTTGTACTATGAAATACATCAAAAAACCACTTGTAAGACAAGATTTTAGTTTTGGTTCGCAGTGGTATTTGCCACTCCTCTATGAGGAGAGAAGTCTGAAAAATATTTCAAATCTTTTAATATAAATTATTCCCCAAGAAGAATAATATGATCCAGTGGCTGGAAGCTCCTGCCTTCCAGGCCTGACCCTGAGAGTTTAATCCCTTGTCCTGTCTGGTCACTCATCGTGGTCCTAGCTCTTTGGGACCCCCAGTGCTATAGCAGAAGATATAATCTCTGTTATATAGTCAGGTGTATACCATAAAGGTGTGTACCATACCTTTACAAGCTCCCCAGCTGACTCCAGGTGAGCACCAGGGCCAGGAGTGTTCCCAGTAGTAATCATTTGCTTGAGCACCATGGCAACTCTCCAGGAGCACTCTGGCTCAAATGTAGACAGCTAAAAGTCTGCAACTGTAAAAAATTACAAACAGTGCACAAGTGGGGGGTGCTGTGACGTGTGTTGTGTTCATGGGTTCTCGGGGCAGCACTCTCTCTCTCTCTCTCTTTCTCTCTCTCTCTCTCTCTCTCGCTGCTTGCATTCGGTGCTCTCAAGCCACTGTTTATAGACCAGATTGGGATGGCTCCTCCTTTGTGCTCTACTTCTGTGTGTGCTGAGTGTGCTGTCTTCTGTTTGTCTCTCTATCTCTGTCTCTGTCTTTGTAGTCTCTCCTCTGGTCTCTTCTGACCTCTCTGTGTCTTCTCCTGTGTCTTCTGTCTTGCCTCTGTGTCTTCTCTCCGCTTCTGTCTCTTCTCCTTGCTTATGTCTTACCTGTCACTTCTGTCTTGCCTCTGTCTCTTCTCCCCATACAGTCTTAGTTTATATAGCAGTCACATAGAGTGGTGACACAAAGGTGGGTTGAACATTAACAAATCAATAAAGAAGGGTAAGACCATTTCTCCAGGAGATTAACAAAATCTCATTTAAAGAGATTACTCCAGATTACTAGGAGATCTGCTCAATGGTGTGATCCAAACAAGGGTGTGTCGCTTTCTTCCTTCCTCAGATAGTAATTCACTTAAATAGTTATATAGTAAATTTACTTCTAATATTTCTAGCAATGCCATTCTGTATGAGCACACTAAGAGATATATCAGACTTAAAGTTTGGTTCTTCCTGAGGACATTCACTACATATTCCAGACTACAGTCCTTAGGCCAGGTTAATCTTCCTAACCCCAGCAGGGTCCTAGTCTTGTTGTTACTTTTGCATCATGACAGCATTTGTCTATGACCATGTTCTCAATTTATAGTTGATTATTGTGGCACTTTGGCCTGGCCCATTTTGATGCCAGGGTAGCTCACAGCTTGCCCTGGGTCCATTCTGTCCCTTGTCAGAACCTTGCTTTTGGGGTGCTAGGAACTAAGGGCAACTGAGTTGAGAAAGCAGATGCCCGGGAGTAAATAATATTGGAATCAATCAGCTCCCAAGTTACAAAGCATAATATTAACTGTCTTCCTGTGTCCATACAGAAAGGACATTGCTTTAAGGTAAACTAAGTTTCCTGCGGCAAGGCTGAAAGGACAAACCCAATGTTATCCTACATGCAACTTCTTGTTTTCTCAACAATAGCAACAAGAAGGAAAATACAAGGAAGAGACAAATGGATGATGCAAATAAGTTGGTGGAGTCAGAGAAATAGTACAAGCATTAAAGACTTGGCTTTGCTTTCAGCTCCGTGATTCAAATTCCTGCATCACACATGGTCCTTGAACACCTTTAGCACTCAATCTTGAGCACAGACAGGAATAGCCTCTGACCACTGCATGGTGTTGCTCAAAAATCAAATTCTTTAGTTCTTTTATTGCCTGCCTCCTAAGTTTACTTCAATTTTCTCACTAAGAGTCCTAAGAACTAAGCATAAGAATATAATGCAAATTCACAAGATCTTTTTTGGAGTTGACAAAATCACTTCTAAGTAAGACTTGATGCATGTGTTTATACCACCCACATTTTAGTCACTGGGTTTTTTAAAACTGTCATCACTGTAAACCCTGCATCAGTTTCTTATAACCCTTCTCTATCTCTCTACTATTATACCTTTACAAGGCCTTTCATTCCATTACATAAAGGTGTTTTATAACACTCCCTACAGAGATATTAGCTTACTAGGCTGGATCTTATTTTTATTGCCTGCCTCCATTTCTAATCTGACTGTATTACTTGGTTTTATTTCTCAGCTCTGAATGTTAACAACACCGCACAGATGGATGTTGTGATTTGCCTGCAGAGGTTATTAAGATGCTATTTGCTTCTCCTCCCCAAAGTCATTAATAAATATGGGGAAGCCAAGTTCAAAAGTAATCCCTGTGTTATTGCATCAGAAACTACATCCCCTCCCCAAAACAAATTTAAATTGCCATTACTTAACCTTTCCTTTGTTTTCTTTCATTCAGTCTGTTGAATCCCTTTCACTGTGCTGGGGGCAAAAGAAATGTAGCCCAATTTTGTGCGTTAAATTAGATGAATCCCTGATCCTTTGTCAATGTTAAAATCAGGATTTAGGACACTTTTCTTTATGAATCAGTATTAACTGCCTCAAAAGACTTAATGAGATTCACCAGGCATGATTTTTAAGGTGATTATATTTTTAGAATTTACTGGAAAAGAGAGGTCTTTTAATTTGTTGTGCTTCCAAAGAGGGGAAAACTGCAACTGAAAAAGGATAAAAGGTCAAAAGAGTGTTAAGGCATAGTTTAGTTTTTCAGGACAGACTGGTATGGGTAATTTTTGTGCTAAAGTTAGGCTCATTCCAGCACTCTGAACCAGACAACAGACAAGAGAACAAATAGGACCTTCCATCATTTATTGCACGACTGAATGCCTACCGCAGGGACTGGGCTGGTGAATAAGACAGACACATTCTTGATGCTACAGACATGTCTTACTGGGAATCACTGTACAAGTCGAGAGACAGTATTAGTACAAGAATATCAAGCCTTTTACCCAGGAAGTTAAAGATACTGTAGGAGCTACTGAGGGGGCATCTACCCCCTTTTAGAATGAAGTGACATTGGATATATCTCACATTTGAAACTACAAGCAGCTCCAATAAAATGGGAGTAGAATTTAAAAGATTGGGTGAGTCACCATAGAATAATAATTTTCTTGGGTTAGTTAGCACAGACCAATAATTTAGCTACATTAGCATAAAAATAATTTGTAAGGCCTAAGGAGGCAGAGACATGGGACATGTTTAGTATCACTGTTGAAAACACATATGGTACACTGTAATTCTTACAAAAATGCGACACAAGCAAGACTAAATCCAATGCAATGTGAGTCTGTAGAAAGACTACTATAGAATATTATTCACAGATTCTTCTTCGTAGCACAGCCATTGAATCAGCAGATATTCATCTTATTGTCGAAAAGAATTAAGTTGATGCCGAATTAAGAGTAGCTAAAATAGTAGTTAGGCTATAAATATATAGTGCAGACTTTCCTTGGTTTGTTTATTTTTTCCTTTTTAAAAACAATTTTTATTTATTTATATTTTGGGGTCCTCCCCAGCAGTGCTTAGGAGGCCTTGTGTAGCAGGAATCAAATCCAGGACCCTGAGCTTGCCGGGTTTGTACTCCAGGCCTTCGAGCTCTCTGGCCCCTTCTGGGTTCTCCCTCCCTTTTTTCTTCCCTCCTTCCTCACCCCTCTTTATATCTTTTATTCTTTCTTGCTTTATTTCCCTCCCTCCCTCCCTCCCTCCCTCCCTCCCTCCCTCCCTCCCTCCCTCCCTCCCTCCCTCCCTCCTTCCTTCCTTCCTTCCTTCCTTCCTTCCTTCCTTCCTTCCTTCCTTCCTTCCTTCCTTCCTTCCTTCCTTCCTTCCTTCCTTCCTTCCTTCCTTCCTTCCTTCCTTCCTCCTGACTTGTTCAGGAATCACTTTTTGCAGGGTTTGAGGGAGATTATGTGATGTCGGGCAGCTAAATCAGATTGACTGTGTATAAGGCAAAAACCTTACCTGCTCTGCTATCTCTCCACCCCTATTTTGCCTCCATGGAAGGCTATGGGTTGCCATCGGACCCCATGCCAGGCTGTTTCACTCAGGACGCCCTAGAAGGTCTGGGTGAGAGTCCTCCCCGCCCCAAGGGACCCAGCCCCAGCAGCTGAATAATTCCACTAACCAACTGCCTCCATGCTCAAGGCCACTTCCCACGTGCTCGCGCCAAGCCTTACGCATAAGTGAACCCGTTTTGAACATGTGGCCGTGAATGCATCATAAGACACTCCCTACCCATACTCCAAGAGTACCACACCACATTTGATGGGGTTCAAATAGTAAGCAACCAATTATAGAGGGGAAATATATATATATACATATATGTTTATTTTTCACATATATATGTATACACAAGTTCACATCATGCAACCTTTAACAACATGTTTGTGATATCCTAAAGAAGGTCTTAAGTTCTGCCAAAATAGAACAATTTTCACACTATTTATTCTATGGATACTTTTTTGTAGCATTTTCAGCAGTTTTTCATAACAAACAATACAAAATATATTATATTGATTGTGCTTTGGGACAGGGCTTGGGGCTTGGGATGTAAACATCCCAAAAGCAGTGGTGGGAAGTTGTAATGGTGGTGGGATTGGTGTTTGAATGTTAAATGTAATCAAATATTGTAAACTACCTTATAAAATACAATTTAAAAAAAGAAAAAGAAAGGCTGTGGCTGAGATAAATCAGGTGGTGTAATAGCTCTTATCTGGCTTCCTGTCCTCAAAACTTCTAGAAATGCCCTTAATACAGAGACAGGGCAGCCGCCTTTGTGAGCCCTGCTCTGTCTCCAAGGGCAGGAGAGTCTGTGATGTGTTTGCTGGAGGTTTGGAGAAGCTTATTGCATCTAGCAGGTAAACATCTGTGTTCATGAACTGAAGTTGTACTTTACATAGGGTGCTGATCTGCTCTCCCCATGCTCTTTAATTTAAAAAGCGCTCCTGTTTCAGGGTGCTCCTTGCTTCTCAAGGGTGGGATTACTTGCATGCCCATTTCTAACATCCCCCATTTCTAACATGCCCCATTTCTAATATCTTTCTTCCCTTGACTCTTTGTTATCTTCTACTCTGGTTTGGGCTTCAAATTCTTTGGATTTTAAGATTTCAAAATGGAATCTTTTGACTTCTTTTACTTGTCAATATCACCTTAAAAGTAAAGTTGAGACACCTAATGAGAGAGAGAGAACGAAAGGGAATTCCCTGCCATAGTGGCAGTGTGGGGTGGGGGGGAGACAGGACTGGGGAGGGTGGGAGGGATGTTGGGTTTACCCGTGGTGGAGAATGGGCACTGGTGAAGGGATGGGTTATAGAACTTTGTATGGGGGAAACATGAGCACAAAAATGTATAAATCTGTAACTGTACCCTCACGTTGACTCACTAATTAAAAATAAACTATTAATTAAAAAAAAAGTAAAGTTGAGAAAGGAAAAGCACATGAAATTAGGAAAAAAGATACCCAAAAGCAGGAGTAAAAACAAGAGAATATATGGTCAGTGCTTACCCAGTTTGCTAGGGACAAGAACATTTATTAATCTTCAGATTTTGAGACTATTTTTTCTCCAGCAATTTAAAAATTATTCTTGTTCTGATGATGATCTGCCACAAGTGTAGTCAGCTGAAAATAAGACTTGATTAAGAAAATTTGCAGTTGCTCCTGCCGGTGCCAGATAATCTCACCATCAGTCATCGCCAGATACCATGGCTGCTTCTCCTGCAAGGGAGCATAAAATGAGGCCCCCATAACCATGCCACCAGACTCCACGCCAGGCTGTTTCACAAGGGGCACCCCAGAGAGGGAGCGGGTGAGAGCCTTCCCCGCCCTAGGGGACCCAGATCTGGTGGTCAAAAAACTCCACAACCCAACTGCCGCCATGTTCAAGGTCACTTCCCACATGCCCGGGTTGAGCCTCACATACACACACACACAGAAACACACACACACACACACACACACACACACACACATATATATATATATATATATATATATATATATACTTCTTGCATAGTGGGTAGGACGTTTATCTTGCACATGGCTGACCCGGGTTCGATTCCTCCATCCCTCCTGGAGAGGCTGGCAAGCTACTGAGAATATCCCACCTGCATAGCAGAACCTGGCAAGCTACCCATGGCATATTCATGTTCAGCAGTTCTTCATAACAGACAATATGAAATATATTATTTTGGTCGTGTTTTGGGACAGGACTTGGGGCTTGGGATGGAAATATCCTGAATTTGGTGGTAGGCAGGCATAATGGTGGTGGGATGGGTGTTTGAATACTAAATGTAATCAAATATTGTGAACCAGCTTATAAAATTAAAAAAATTAAAAAAAAAAGAAAATTTGAAGTTGCAATGTGGATTCTTCTGAGATGGGAGATTATAAAAAATGGATTTCAAAAAGGGATATTCATTGTGAAAATTACACCGGGGGGGTTAATTACACTGGGGAGTAACTACATATAAGCAAGAAGAGACTTGTGTCTTCCATTTGTCACAGTGTTGCTGACTGCCAAACAGAAAAAAAATGCAATAAATGAGGAGGGATTTTCTTGGTGGTGGAATATTCAGTATCCACACTGTTAGTGAACATGCATTTTATCAAGTGCTAAAACTGCCAAACTGAACACACATTTGAGTGCAAGTAAAACTGGGGAAATAGGAATAAGAGTACAGGATTGTATAATGCACATTTCCTGGTTGTGATATGGTACTGGAATTCTTTGCTTTATGGGAGATCTCCTAAGTAGTACTTTGGAGGCCTGGGGGTTCCCTCCGAGTGATTTTCAACAAAGGAGGCTATAAATTGAATTCAAGGGCTGAAGAAGGTGGTGATATTTCTTGGCCCTGCAGTGCCCGGGGACTTCTAGGTTGCACCAGAAAATTCTGAGAGGACCATGTAATGCCAGGGAGTGAACCAAAGTCCACCATGTTCAAAACCTGTGCTGTGACCCCTATTCCATTTTTTTTGGCCCCTGTATTGGACTTTTTCTGGGGTAAAATGTTCCTATTGGAACAACCTTGGAAAAGTACAGAAAGAATCTCTCTATTATTTTTTATAACTGCATGTGATTCATAATGATCTAAATAAAAATTTCAATTAAGGAAAGACTTGCAGTGAAATCTTTGGTGTCAGTTTATATTATGAAGACTTTTGCTTCTAAAAAATAAATGAGAGCAAATGACTTTAAAATTAGTAGATGAAAATATGGCTGCAAAGGAAGAACATCTTTGAAAATTTTAGCTAATTTTCTTTTAAGGGGAATAATACCTTAATCTAGCAATTTCTTGGAAATAGGTTTATTTAAAAGGTTCCAAGTAATGTAAGTTATTTGGAAAGAATGCGTTAAAATGCATTTTCAGTAAATTTTAAAATAATGTGCTTTGCATTTTCATATTGTGAGACTTTAAATGAAAACGTAACATGCTTTTTTAGAGAGCAGAATCTTTACTCAGTATGTTTTAAAATCCATAAAAAGGTAATATCTCTGCCTACACATCAAGAATGAAACTAAACATATGAAATCAAATAGCAGGTCAAGTAATAAGAACAACAATCAGCTTCCTGTTCTGTGTCATGGTTTGCAATTTGAGTGTTTGTGTGGCATACTTTTGCTTGTGAGGCACATGCTTATTCAAAGTATATTTCCGAGTACTCTTTGAATTCTTCACTTGAATATACCTTTGAACTTATGATGCATTAACTTGAATATCTTCTGAGGAGAAAGTGGCTATTTTCTTTTCTGGTTTGTTTTTGTGCCACACCCAACTGTGCCCAGGGCTTACTCCTTGCTCCGTGGTCAGCATCGTTTCTGGTGGGCCCAGGAGACCTGATAGGGTGGCGGGGATCAAACCTGGGTTGGATGTGTAAAAAAAGCAAGACTATCACTCTGCCATCCCAGAGAAAAGTCTTTTAAAAAAATTATTATTTTATTAAATAATTAGTTTACAAGCTGGTGAGTGTTTATATGTTTTAGGGGTGTCATGCTATGCGGCAGCTACCCCTGAAGTAACTCTCTTTGGGACACTTCACTTTCACTTCTCTACTGCCCCTTACCTAATCCTGTTCTGTATGCAGAGGGTTTGTTTTCTGGATGTTGTCTATTTCCTTACTTTGTTTCTTTATATATCACTTAGCAGTGAGATTATTTGGTATTTCTTTTCTTCTGCTGATTTGTTTTGTTTAATAAGACCTCCAATTCCATCCATGTTGTACAAAAAGTCACTGTCACTGTCATCCTTTGCTCATTGATTTGTTCGAGTGGGCACCAGTAACGTCTCTCATCGAGAACTCATTGTTACTGTTTTTAGCATATCCAATACGCACAGGTAGCTTGCCAGGCTCTCCGAGAGAGGCGGAGGAATCGAGCTCAGGTTGGCTGCGTGAAAGGCGAATGCCCAACCGCTGTGCTATTGGCAGCACATATACTAAAATTGGAACCATACAGAGAAGATTAGCATGGCCCCTGCGCAAGCAGAAAGTAAGACTGTCTTATACTGAGTAGCATTCCACTGTGTCTGTGTACCACGTATTCATGCATAGTCCTTAGCACTTGAGTTGTTTCCAGATCTTGACTATTGTAAAAACTGTTGTGGCATACATATATCTTTTAGAATTAGTGTTTTTGTGTCTTGGGATAGGTGTGTAGGAGTGGAATTGCTATACCATATGGTAATTCTATTTTATATCTTTTGAGAATTTCTCCACTCAGCTTTTCATAATGGCTGAAACAGTTTATATTCCCACCAACAGTGAATGAAGGTTCACTTCTCATTGTTTTGATTTACATTTAGTAGCAATTAAATATTTTTATTTAGAGAAATATGAGAGGGGGAGGAGAGAGAAAGAGAATGAGAGAGTGAGAGAGAATTCTTAAAGAGAGAACATGGGAGGGAACTGAATTTTAAAAAGAGTTTTTCATTTGGGTGCTTTGGATCAAACCCAGGGCCTTCTGCATGCGAAGCATGTACTACTATTCAGCAACATCAATGACCCCTAGGAAGTGTTTGTTTTTGAGAAAGGTGAAGGTGAAATAGTCATCAAGCCTGGTAAATAAAACAGTAGATGAGATTGACTCATTCTATTGGGTGAGACACAAGGGTTGCTGTATAGCAATGAGTTTGCTCTTCTTGTGTGGATTATTTCCTTGTTTTGAGAAAAGCAAGAAAGGCAAGAAATGTTTAATTTTAAAAGTGTAGCACATACCAACACTCCTTTACTTACTTCTTTGCATGTTTTGGAAGCTAGTTTGGGACTAATATTGTGGGCAAATGTCATGCATTGTATCATTGGGTATTCTAGGTTAAAATCAATTTATTAATATTTTAAACACCTTCTATATTCCAAATGATGAAGGAATTTTAGAAAAGAAGGACGAGATATTGTAAAATCAATTAAACAACTCCATTCATCTGTTTTGTTTACTATACTTAATTATTGATGAATATATATCTTTTATTTGACTCTACCTACTCTCAATAGTTTTGTTTATTTCAGTGTATTTACTGAGCCTTGGCCAGTGCATTAAGGAATGCTTACCAGGTGTGTGTGTGTGTGTGTGTGTGTGTGTGTGTGTGTGTGTGTGTGTGTAAAACTGAAATCATATATGTTCTATATAGAGTGTGAAGGTGTAGGAGGCCCTTAGGGGCCTCTGAGAGAAAATTGATAAAAATATGGGAGAACTCTGGAGATGTACATTTTAGGAACATGTACTTGCTGATGGTAAAAGTGCTTCCAGAGGCTGCATTCTTTTCTTCTCTGGGGATGTGCCAATCGAATGTGCTACCACATAAAGCTCATTTATAGTTCTATGCCAAGGTCAAGATATGAGTGAAGTCTCCAGGGTGTTACATGTGCTGGAGAGTAGATAGCAGTGGGTAAATGGGAGTGAAATCTTTGTTCTAGGGCACTCTGAGCGTGACTACAGAACGACAGATTGTGGGTTGTGATGAATTCCTGAATATCTATGTTGCTTCCCCTACTGGCCTTGTGACTGAATTTTGATATTTTTGATTGAGGTTGCCAAAAGATATGATTGTTATTTTAAAGACTATTCTTATTGATTAAGATTCTGTGAGTTACAATACTGTTAATAGTGGTTTCCCATGCACATAATTACACCACACCCATCACCAAGTATACTTACCTCCCTCCAAGGATCACAACATGTTAAGAAATTATTTTTTTGGCTTTTTGAGTCACACCCGGCAGTGCACAGGGGTTACTCCTGGCTCATACACTCAGGAATTACTCCTGGCAGTGCTCAGGGGACCATATGGGATGCTGGGAATTGAACCTGGGTCAGCCACGTGCAAGGCAAATGCCCTACCCACTGTGCTATCACTCCACTCAAAATGTTAAGAGATTTTGATCTTCTTATGTGTTAAAAAATAACTTCTTTACTATCTCAAGTGAGTCATCCAAAAATTTAATGACTGATTGAAATAAATATTATGTCAGAAAAACTCTAGTGGGGAGGCTGGGAGATAGAGTATAATAGTTAGGATACGTGCTTAGCACACATCTGACCTGGCATCACAGCATCCCTCAGCATAGCCAGGTGTGTGGCTCTGAAGTCTCCCTGGCATGGTGGTGGTAGTCTTCTGAATTCCCAGTACTGCAGGAACTGAGCAGCATCCTCGGACCTTTGCACTGAAACTTCAACCTCATTGGCTGAGAATAGGGTTCCTGGGCCACTTCAGCACTGCTTGGAAGGTTCCCCCCACAAATTGCCTAGTGTTGCCTAATGAAAACTTTGGGATGCAGGTACCATAAAAAGAAAGTCCACTGAAAGAGAAAATATATATAGTTAGGTATATAAATGGCTAGCTAGATTATAATGAAGAAGGGATTAAAAAAGGAGAGAGAGTGAAAGAGAGAGGGAGAGAGAGAATAAAAGAGCCTGTCATAGAGGCAGGGGTAGGGTCAGGCAGGAAGGAAACTGAGGACACTGGTGGTGGGAAATGTACACTGGGAAAGGACAGGTGTTGGAACACTGTGTGATTGAAAGCCAGTCATGATCAACTTTGCAAGTGTGTATCTCACTGTGACTCAATTAAAGAAAAAAAAAGAAAAAGAAAGAAGAGAGGCACTTTCTCCACCTTGGCGACTGGCCTCCGTCTCCTTCCCAGATGTCTGCTCTGGGCCTTTCCCTAATGCAGAAGCCTGAGTTTTCTCTTAAACATGTCTCTCTTCTTCATACTGATCTTAATACATTTCTCTAAATAAAACTATTTTACTTCACTGAAAAAAATAAAAAGAAGAGAATGTTTGATAAAAGATATTTCTTAGCTTTTTCCTTTCTTCATCCCTAGTTTTTGTGAGATCTGTTTCTATGATAAAAGCATCCCCATTATTATCCTCCTGGTAATTAGGAGAGCAGTCAACTCAAAATTGATCACCTCTTTGCTATGTTTTGGTTGAATAACCTTTTTCTTGAGTTCAATCAGCATGAATATAAGTCTTATATTCCAAATCAAGTTTAAAAATAAAATATCCTTTCTTTCAATTTTGCCTGTGTAGCCTTCATCCTTCATCAGATTAATTCAGTCTTAGTTGATACAAGGCTTGTTCTTTCCATAAGAAAGAATGCCTTGTTTTTCTTTTTTTTTTTTACATGTCTGAGTAAAAACTGCTGAAAGATGAGACCCCAGTATCATGCTTTTATCTTGAGTTCCTGAGAGAATAGAGGTGCTAAGAGATATTATCCACCCTTCTCTCAGATATTTTTAAAGATCCCTAGGCCTCCCATGTGCTGGAAGGTGAGAGAGGATTTAAGGTCTTTCTGAGAATGATTCCTCACATTACTGTGGTTTTCTATTACTGAGTCAATCTCAGGTTCAACATCTGTGCCACAGTTTTCTTTTTTTTATCTCCAAGGTAAAGAATTAAAGGTAGCTCCTCTTAAAAAATCAGTGGAATAATTAAGCAGAAGCTATGCACTGGATTATTTGCATTTAGTTCCAAGGGCTCAAATTATTTACCTTCTTATACCCTTTATTTGCTTTCCTCAGTATGCTTACTAAGACTAAAGACATTCTGCTTTGGAGAGGGAATTTACATTTCCTACATTTTGACTGCTATAGTCATTGTTATTAATTGTTA
Organism: Sorex araneus; assembly: GCF_027595985.1. Lineage (NCBI taxonomy): Eukaryota > Metazoa > Chordata > Mammalia > Eulipotyphla > Soricidae > Sorex > Sorex araneus. Next base: position 323,276,383 of record NC_073302.1, on the reverse strand, counting down.
TAATAGGGATGCTAGTTAGTTGTTATAATCAAAATTGCTAATTTTCTTCCGGATGCACCCATTGGTGTAACAGTGACTCCATTGGTGTAACAGTACAGGGAAAGGATGAACTCTTTTAGGTTTTATAAGATCTGGAATGTACTGCAGAAGAGAATTTTTCCACTTGGGTTTGCTGTTCTCTCCTGATACCTAGGGTAGTGCTTGGTACATAGTAGACCCTCGGTAAATTATTTTCTTTCTCCCCATTTCCTTTTTGTCTGTTGCTGTTGGAATGACCAGTGTCACACACATACTTGGTTGTGGTGCTTGCTGGGGGTTGACTTCCAGATTGTGGTGCCTGCACCTAGCCCAAGAGCTCATCAGGGATTGAGCACTCATCTGGTTGTGAGCTCACAAATTCTTGATTGCCATGCTTGTTGGGGATCTCTGTCTGACACACACATGCTCGATGGGTTTGGTACTGCTGCTGCAGTGCTGGTGCATTCCTGAGTGTGGAGCTGCTGGCTGTGCTGGAGCTCTCAGACATAGTGCTGCCAGGTTCTTGCTTGGTGTGTGACAGCACTGGGGATTGCATGGCAAGTGCTTCATCACTGAGCCATCTCCTGGGCCCCATATATAAACTGTCATGGACTACATGGCAAGTCTTCAAGAAACATTGTAGGATGAGGGATTATTGGCTCTTCAGTGAGCCAACTGGGAGAAAAGGTTAAGCATAGGATTATACTGATGCTTTTTTCCCCCTTTTTGCCAAGGGTAAGGGTGGAGGATGACACAGACTGAACCTAGGACCTCACACAATGTTGAGCTATATCTATAAATTATGGATTTATAATTTATTTATACATCTATAAATTATAAATTCTTTAAAAGTTCTCCTTCTTCTCTTCTCCCTCCCATGCCCCCCTATTTTCTTTTTCTTTTCGGGTCACACCTGGCAATGTTCAGGGGCTACTCCTGGCTTTGCACCAGGAATTACTCCTGGCAGTGCTTGGGGGATCATATGGGATGCTGGGAATTGAATCCAGATCGGCCACATGCAAGGCAAATGTCCTCCACGCTGTACTATGGCTGCAGCCCCTCCCATGCCCCTTTGACCACCTCCTTCTTCCTTCTCCCTCTCCCTCTCAATTGATGTCTCTCTATTCCCTCATCCTAGGAAGAGTTCACCTCAGCTTCTAGGCTTTGTACCTGAGGCAACATGTATGAAGTCTTCCTTGCCAAAATTCTGCAATTCTTTCAGGGATCTTATCTGACTATTTGGAAAACCTCTGAGCAGCTGCATCAACTGTCCAGAGAAATGCAAGTAAGCAGAAAGCTCATTCCCAGGGCCACATGACACGGTTCCTGGCCAGACATAGAACCCTTTCTCAGATTTGCCAAATATATGCCTACACTTAATTTTTGAATGCCATAGTCCTAGTTAATAAAGTCTAAAACAGCAACTGATAATTCTATGGTAAATTCATATTTCATTACAAAAAGCTCAAACTATGTGAAGATAGGCTGGAATGTGTACAGAAAAGCTCAGAAAGCAGATTCTGATAAGAGCATCATGTGACTTGTATAACAGCTTAGAATTGTAGTCTGGAGGATGGAATGTTGACAGTTCTTTCTTTCTTACTGGTGATCACTAGGATTTTATTTCTCCCTGTAACAGGTCATTTATGAGTCAATCTTAAAAGGAGAAAGTACTTTGAAGAATTATTCATGATATGGAATTTATCTTTCTTGTTATCAGTGGGGGGCTGTTCTGCTTATGGGGTGGATGGAGATGATGCCCATGTCTTTTGGACATAATAGCCTGTGACAGGGACTGAAATAATTCCTTCTTAGCTCTGCAGTTGTCTGTAAATCTGCTTAGATGACCCTCCAGAGTGATGACATTGAATATAGTTGATACACTGTTTATCTTAAAGAAACATTTTAAAATTAATTCTTCAGATTTGTGCCATATTTTATCTTTTGTATTTAATAATATCCAAATGTGCTTTTGGTTGCTTTGGTGAAGCAAAAAACATATGTGTGTTCCTTCATAAATCAGTCAGTTTAGCTTTGAATATATAGCACATTTCAAGTATGTAGCAAAAGCCCTCAAAATACAATTATTAAAGCAGCATGAGGAGCTGAATTCACTTCATTTTGGATCTTTAATAGGCTTTGCTATTACGTAGTAAAGACAGAAATGTGACACAGAAGTCTCTAGTAAAAAGTCAGACTTTGCCCCCTGTTATTTCAGATCCTATTGGTTTTATATGATGATCAGAATGAATATATAAATTCATATTGTTTTGTAAGATTATTGAAAAATAAAATGTCCATACACTGTCTCTTGACTTCTTAAGTTGATATATTGACACATAAACTCAAAACTTCAAATTCTAACTTTATGAGAAATTTTAATGTGCAATCCTATGAAGGCAGTATTAAATTTGTGTTCTTTATTTGATTTACAATAAAATTATGAGACCTTTACATTTGTGAAAATAAAGCAATAACTTTAAAGTTATTTCACCAGGCTCATAAAATCCATTACTTTGTTCTGTTTTATCTCTAAATATTAATTCATTTACTTTATCCCAATTCTTTTCAGCTTATCCTCTTTTTATTTTAATTTTAATTAACATCTTAAATTTTGTTTTTGGGCTACACTTGGTGGTGCTCAGGGACTACTCCCATGTCCTTGCTTCTGGTTCGCTCCTGGTGGTGTTCAGGGGACCATGTGGTGCTGGAGATTGAACCTGGGCAAAAGCATACACTCCCAGTCATTGAGCAGTCTCCCTGATCCCCTCTTAATCATTGAACTCTAGAATATAATCTCTGCCCCAGTTGTCCAGGAGCGTTAACAACAGGAAAACTATGTAATAACACAAACAAATCAGAAGCCCAAACTGATGTTTGTAATCAATGATGATGGAAACACACCAAGTGGTTAACTGATAGGATCAGAAGTGAGTGCTATTGATATTTATCTTTCTATATTTATTTATAAATATTCTCTAAGTGTTCTTTGTATCTGTAAGCATGAGTGAATTAAAAATTACTAAGGTAATTTGGGGCTGGAGTGATAGCACAGCGGGTAGGGCATTTGCCTTGCACGCGGCCGACACGGGTTTGATTCCCAGCATCCCATATGGTCCCCTGAGCACTGCCAGGGATGATTCCTGAGTGCAGAGACAGGAGTAACCCCTGTGCAGAGCCAGGTGTGACCCAAAAAGCAAAAAATAAATAAATAAATAAATAAATAAAAATTACTAAGGTGATTTTTTTTCACATGTTACAGTAAGTTTAGGATGAGAACAAACATCACCTAAAATCCTACTACCTTTAAAATATCGTAAAATCTTATTACTTTTAAAGTAACAATCAAATGAACAGAGTATTTTTCCAAATCTTTCTCATTCTCCACTTATTTGTAGTGTGTTTATGAACTTATTTGCGACCTTCACCCATTCACCCACACAGAGGACGTAGGACAGTAAACCAACTAGTTAGAGGCAGAAACTTAAAAATACATACAGAGAGGGGGTAACATGAGAGATAAAAAATTGTTTGGGGCCATGAGGTCACCATGTTTAGGGGGTAGTACTCAGGATATCTGGAGGAACATTTCCTACAATTTGAGGCTAACTGGACAGAACACTTCACTGCAAGGCTTAGTGAAGTACTTCTAGGACCTAGCAGGGCTGGGAACCTTGAGGGATACACTTGGTGGTATTTGGGGGAGGGCATGCATTGTTGGGGATTACACCTGGTTCTTGTGCATGCTATACCAACACCCCGACTCTTGAGCATCTCTCAAGCCCCGATGGTTGGTTTTAATACAGAATTAATATTTATATGTGTTTAATAGTTTGCATCCTCTTACTTCCCACTGAACGTGCAGAGTATTGAATACTGACACAGAAACCTTCTAACTATGGCAGTGTACACCCCCTCTCCCCGACTGTGTGAGGCTTGTAGGAGAGGCATAGCTAACACACTTGTTTAAATTAAACATTGTTTATCAGGGAGGAGTTGAACCTTTAAACTTTGGTGATAAAGTCTCTGTAGAAACATGTTGGCCACTTTCTTCCTTATTTTCCTGGACAGTGTTTGTATTCACTTGCCAGTCAGCTGACTAGATTATTTCTCACCAAACACATTTAACTACTTTTGTAAACCTTTTTGGAAAAAGAATGGATTGAAAAAGCCCAAGATTCAAATTACAAAGACCAGACAAAATAAGTGGAATATGCCGTTACATGATTACTGAATTCAGTGGGCTACAGTCTTACAGCCCCAAAGAAATTCAACAAGATGTACTGAAAATAGATTATGGGAAGTGGGTGGAGATTTGCCTTTTCTTTTTATTTGTTACTTAATTTTCATGGGGATTTCTCTGTAACATTGCTCCCATCCAGCAGTGCTCAGGGGTTGTTGCTAGCAGTGTTCAGTGGAACACGAGGTGCTGGGGATTGAACCTGGATTCCCATAGCTCAGCATGCTCTCCAGACCTTTGATCTACATTCCTGGCCCCTGTTTTGCCCTAATTATGAAATGATAGTTTGAGTCAAAATCTTGATAAAGGCACTATTTTCTTTCCTCTCAGTAATTGGAAGCTGGTGAGTGCTCTGTGGTGCTATAAATCCACTGTTGCTGTTGTAAAAACTCTATTTTTCATATAATTGTTACATTTTAGCTAGATATTCTTTGCTCTTTTCGGTATCTTTTATTTTCTTGAAGATGTGGATTTCTTTTTATATTTTTTCTTCTTGGGCATCTTGGCTTTCATAATTTGTATGTTTTCCTCTCTGGGATCATAAAGCAGACAATTGTTAAAACTTTAACCTCCTGTTCTCACTATTTTCATTTTATTATGTCTCTGAGCTTTATTTTGATGAACTATTTTGTCATTATTTCCTTAGGTATTTATTATATAGGATTGAATTTAATTGTTTTTTTTTTTGGGGGGATATGGCTCTCAAGTAGAGTTCAGGGGACTCAGGGGCCATGCTTGGTGGTGCAGGCATGGTTTTTAGTTCAACTGTGCAGGTCAGATGGTTTAGTGCTCAGTGCACTGGTGCTGGGTAATACCTGGTAGTGCTGGGAGAGTCATGCAGTGCCAAGTCTTGAGGCTTCTGTAAGCAGAGTATGTGCTCCAGCCCTTTGAGCTCTTTTTCTGGCCCTGAGTTCATTTTTAAATACCTGGGTTTTGTCTGCAAGAATCTTGCAAAGCTTCTATGGAGAATGCAGGCTTCTTCAGAGGATTTGCATTTGTGCCTCTGGGGCATTTAAAGGCAAAACCAACCCAGAGCTAGTTAAAATGGGTTTGCTTGTGCTTTTTTGAGTATCTACTAAATAGCACAATTTATTGCATTAATAGTTTTTAGCTTTTGAAAACCTAGTTATTTTACTTTTTGGGAGTACCAGGGATAGAACCAAGGGCTTGCCTATGCCCAGGGGATCTATCTTACTGGAGATGGGAGCGTTTTTTTCAGATTCAGGGTGATCATCTGGCCCTCTCTGGGGACCCCAGTGTGATGGGGAAAGATTGGAACTGGCACTGAGGACAAATGCAGTCGGCGGGAAGTCCAATGTCATAGCACACCTCTCCACAGCAATGCCAGATCCTGAGGTGTCTGAGGCTGTGTCTCCTGAGTTTCTAAGCATGGGGCTAGAACAGGATGGAACTATTTTGCACCCCAGGAAACCTTGGGCAATGTCTGTGACTTTTCACTTTTTTTGGGTGATCATAAGTTGGCATCAGGGATGCTGCTAGACGTCTTCCAATGCACATACTGTTTCAACACAACTTTCTGGCACAACATTTCAATAGCATCGAATGTTAATAAACTGTGGAGAGCTCTGATCTAAGCCGGTATCTGAGCGTTTGGGATGGGGAAGGGGACATTCAAAATCTTAAGCCCTAAGAAACACTTGGAATTAGTTGGAGGCAGGAATTTAGCAGAAAGGGTAGTGGAGATGTTCTGCCGTATATGGAGGAGGGGTGTGGAGGGAACCTGAAGTGCCAGGGTAAGACTGAACCCATTTCCCTCACCTTGAATGCCTTCCAGGAAAAAACTATAGGCAAAAGGAAGCCAAGAAGGTAGCCTGGTGAGGATATGGATCTGCCCATGGTGTTCATACAGGATGAGGAGTTACAGCAGCCTTCTGAGACTCCTGGAGAAGGAGGCCAAGCCTCTACAAGGCCATCTTTCTGAAACTAGCATAGTAACTTTACAAGCAAAAAACCTGACATGGCTTGTGAGGCCCATGAGAGGAGGCTCTCAATAAATTATTTTCTAACCTTAAAACATAAATATATTAATTTTCTATTTCTATTTTTACGTGAAAAGAATTTTCCCAAACATTGATTCTACCCTATTTTCAAAAATGGAGCTATAAAACAAAAGTTTTTGTAATTGTTCTCTCTTTTTTACTTGAACTTCTTTCTAATTATTCTCTATCCAATAACCAAGCTGATCTTAAATGGCAAATGTCATGATTTCATTTTTATGGTGAAAATCATTCAATAGTTTCCAGCTGTAGGTTGAATTGCATTCATCAAAAAGTTTGGTCAAGCCCTCACCCACTTTGTGTATGGATCCCCCTATTTGGACTGAGAACCCTTGCACATATTATCAGGTAAAGAGGTCCAGATGTAGTCAAAGTAAAATAGGATAAGCATAGTGGACTAGGTAGACTCTGGTCAAAGACCTGGTGTTTTTAGTAAGATGAAATGATGAACACACAAACAAAGACTCACAGGAAAATCCTGATGATAAAGAATGCAGAGACTGGAGTTATGTTGCTGCAAGCCAAGGAATGCCTAGCTGGCAACCACCAGAAGCTAGAAAGGGTCATAGGATCATCCGAACCTCTAAGCCCCAAGTATGAGTCTCTAGCCCGTTACTGTGGTCATGGGCTTTTGACTTCTCTGTATATGTCTCTCTTTATCTCTGTGTTTTTCAGTGTTGGGGATCAAAATCAGGACCCTCAAATGCAAGGCAAGTGATTTACTATAGATTCACATCCCTGACCTGGTGAGGCTATGTGTGGGGAGGGTCACTTGGGGCTACTGGGTCCATACCTGGTGGTTCTGGGTGTCTATGCAGTGCGAAGGATAGGAATCTCAGAGTCTTGCCTGTGCAAGGCGTATGCTACATCACTCAAACTATTTCCCTGACTGTAAATTTTGTTGTTCTAGTCATTAAATTCATCAGTATTCCCCTAGGAATACAGTGATAAATAAATGCATTAGCTGACCACAGAAACATGTTTTCAGAGGTGAAGCCTGCAAGCAAGCAGGTGTCAATACAGATAAACTTCCTTTTCTAGTTAGTATCAAACGAAGGATCCCTACCATTGTTTGCTTTGCCTCTTTGCTCTTTGCTGATTTACTTCTCTAGTTTCTTGTTGCTTCTGTTGCTTTCATGTGCTTTGTTCTGATTCACTGAACAAGCCCATCTCTTGTCTGATGAAGGAGTTTTGTATATACTCATATTAATGCCTAGGAAATGTGTTTGCATTTGGATTAATTCTACTCAATCTTCACATCCTGTAAATGGTCACTCCTTGAAGACCTTTTCTATGATTATTCCTTGATCAGCCATCTGAATGAACACTCAATTATACCTTCTCATGCATCTATCCCCTTCTGAGCATTGCTCATAGATTGTAACTAGAGTACAGATGTTATTTGTGTGCTTGTTCTTTTAATTTCAACCTCCTCACTTGAGAGTATTCTCTATTAGGTAGTGGTCATTTGTGTTTTACTCTTTTGTATTTTCCCTCAAGGCAGAGCCTGACAAGCTACCCATGGCATATTCGATATGCCAAAAACAGTAACAACAAGTCTCACAATGGAGACGTTACTGGTGCCCGCTCGAGCAATGGGATGACAGTGATACAGTGATACAGTATTTGCTTAGCCATTAGCATACTGATAGGTATGCAATAAATGTTTTTGATAGATTGAAGTGCATTAGAGACTTGTAACAAGATAAGTTAACATAAAGTGACAAGTACACGTTTCAAGTTTTTTTTAAATTGATTTTTGGGCTACACTCAACGTTGCTCAGAGTTTCTCCTAGCTTTGTGCTCAGAGGTCACTCCTGGCTGGGCTAGGAGGAGCATATAGGGTGTCAGAAATTGAATCTGGGTTGGCTTCATGCAAGGCAAATGCCCTATCTATTGTACTACTGTTCCAGCCCTTCAAGTTACTTTTTAAATGAGGGCCAGAATATTAGGCAAATTGTTTCACGTATTCTTACATATCTAGTTTTTCTGTTAAACTAATCACAAGAATCATATTAAAAGAGCAATCATTCTTCTTTCACTCAGTCACCTTTTGACATATATTATAGATGTTAGTACAATTAGTACAATTAGTACAATTAGTATTTTTCCATTATAAACTAATACTAATCTTATTAATTAATTATTAAATATATTTAACAATTAATTAAATTAATTGAAATTTAATTAAAATAATTAATTAAAATATAACTAATATTAATCTTATTAATTAGTATTAGTATTAGTTTATAATGGGAGCTATATAAATATTAGTTTTAGTTTATAGTGGGAGATATGCAGATATTTAAACTAGTTTGGTGGTGATGGGAGGTGGGGAGCAAAGGAGATAGTGGAGAGGGTAAGACATTTGCCTTGAGCATGAACAACTCCAATTTGATTCCTTGCACTCTGTATGGTCCCATGAATACCACCAGAAATGACCCATGGCCACACAACCAGGAGGATCCCCTGAGTATTGCTGGGTATATCTCCCTTCCACCCATTAAATGAACTAAATTGGTTCAGTGTTCAAACTCTTCAGTACTCTGTGTTTATCAAGAACCAGAAATGTGTTCTGAAGATATTCTGAAACCAATATTTAAAAAAATGTGAACAAGTCACTGTGTGCTTAATCATAGGCAATATTTAAGATTACTCAGGATTTTTCAGATAAAAATTTCCAAGATTCTTTCTGAAATGTCTTTCCAGATCATCGTTATTGAATTTTCTGTCTGTCTTGCTTACTCACCCTTAGAGCAGGCTGAGAACTCCCCTTTAAGTTATGAGCTATTTCCTGAATGTTTTTCTGTGTATGTATCCTAAATATAGGAGTTAAACTATGTCACAAATAATGTAATTATTGGACTCAAGGAATTGGGAAAATACAACTGAAGAAATATGTATTATACCAAGTCCCAGCTGCTCATTAAAGAACAACCCATTTTAAGCAATATCAGTTAGTAAGTAAACCCTCCAATAGTGTTAAAGAAGGCAATATATAGGAGCACCAAGCATGAAAATGGCAGTTGGCTAAAATGACTCCTTAATCTTTTCCTTAAGGAATATTGTAGATGGACCTTAGACCTGTAGTACATATGGGTCTAATTGTATGACATGTTTTCCAAATTCTGCAATTATTATTAAGGTCTAAGCTTATATTGGGCAAAAATGATTCAGTGTAATAATTGTGAAAATGGTTTGAGTTATACTGGGAGAACATGCAGTTACAGAACAGTGGAGGTGTTGACTTCCCTTTCGTGTTTTACTGTTTAAAGTTGACTAAAGGTGGTGGTAGCCAAGCATATGGTGGTAGGAAGTGCACACTGAGATTAAGTGCACACCAGAGTAACACACATAATTGGTGTGGTGTCTTTTTCTTTAGAGATATCCTGCTGATGCAGTGGTTAAGTAGGAATATGGAGTCTATTTATGTGAGTCCACATGTGAGCCAAACGATCCTTGACCTCTGGGATACCGATAGGAGCATTAGGATCAGAGAATTCCTGGGATCTGTTGCTGGCTTTGATAGAGAGAGCCATAGACTCTTAGAGTGAGGCTGGGTCTTTCATTACATTTTGTCTATTTTCTTTGCTTCATCTTATAAATAAAACCTATGAAGTTTCTTTATTTGCACAAAGTCATGCCTCTACTGAATGTCAACCTCACATTAGCATACAGCTCTTCAGATGGTTGACCAGTGCCATGCTTTTGTACTAAACTATGCTATGTCTGAAAGATGCCTTCTGCACCTCCCCACCCTGTGATGAGTGGCCTGTGAATGACTACCTAAAAGAGAAAGATGAATGAAAATAAACAAAACACACCTCTTCCTATGAGAGACAGGTGGACCCTTTTGTGATGTTTGGTTTTAGCCGAAAACCTCCAGAACCCAGCCACAACCATGGTCAAGGCCACTCCCTACATGCTTGGATGAGACTCACGCATGAAGGACAGAGGAACCCAGCTATACAGGACCCGTGGCTGAGATCTCCAAGCTTGCTCAGATCAGGACTGAGCCTCCTCCACCCAGATCCCCCATTTTCCAGTGGCTTGGCAGCCACACCCACAAACGGCCCCCCAGCCTCCCACCTGTGCGCCATGTAATCTTATCAACAGCCAAGATCTAGAGACAATAAAACAAAGCTCCTGGAAGAGAGCAATGCAGAACCTTCTGCCCCTGCTCTAGGCTATCTTCACTGGACCCCCTTGAAGAGGGTTGGGCTGAGTTTCCCTCTCCGCCTCAAGCAGAGCCCCGGCAGCTGAAAACCTCCAGAACCCAGCCACAGCCATGCTCAAGGCTGGTCTCCATACACTAGGCCTAGTTTCACATATGAAGGAACCGACAGAGGAATCCAGGTATGCGGGACCTGTGGCTGAGATCTCCAAGCTTCCTTGGATGGGGTCTGGGCCTCCTCCACCTAGGTCCCCAGTTTTCCAGTAGCTTGGCAGCCACACCCACAAACCCCCCACCATGTAATCTCATCAATGGCCAAGATCCAGAGACTATAAAACAAAGCTTCCAGAAGAGAATGATGCAGATTCTTGCACAGCAGAGCCTGGAAAACTACCCATGGCATATTTGATATGCCAAAAACAGTAACAATAATGGTTCTCATTCCCCTAACCCTGACACGACAGGGTTGAATGAGACGTTACTGGTGCCCACTCGAGCAAATTGATGAGCAATGGGAGGACAGTGATAGTGATACAATGATTTTTAGAACATTATAAAGCCATTTATGATTGAATTTCAGTCATACAGTATTACAACACTTATCCCTCCACCAGTGTACATTTCCCAGCACCAGTATCCCCAGGTTCCCTCCTATTACCCCGACCCCCCACTCTTTACCTGCCTCTTTGTCAGATGCTCAGATGCTTTTCTTCTCTCTCTCTGCTTTTGGGCATTGTGATTTGCAATATTGATACTGAAAGGTTATCCAGAATATCCCTTACTTACTTCAGCCCTTAGATCTTGTCCAGTGTTATCATTCTCAGCTATTATTGTCTTTTCTATCTTACCTACCCTCAGCCCCCACACACTTGTAGTTAGTTCCAACCATTGACCAGTCTTCCTATCCCCTGTTTACCCTGGCCATGGATATTATTCTTCTAATATATATTTATATGTAATGGGGATTATTTTAAAATAAATTTCTTTATGTCTTATCAGTAAATATTTAGTTTTTATCAGCCTGCCTACACAGGGTTGCATAAAAATTTCTCAGATGAAAAGGGTTCTGAGTGAAAACAGTTAAGAATACCTACTCTAGATCATGTGTTACAGGATGATCTTATGTTTGTACTAGGTTGTAGTATATGGAATTGCTGATCTGCCTTTATCATAGGGTTGAATGCCAATTATAAAGAATTTTATGGTTTCTGAAAATTCTCAAAGTTTATATTTTGGTAAATAAATATTCTTTTTACCAGCATCATGGAGTTACAAATTATATAAAATAAAATGCATGCATTTTAGAGGTAGAGTTTGGTGTGTTTTGACAAATGCATGCATCCACATAACCAAGATGTAGACAATTTATGTTACCTCAGAAAGTTCCTTCTTTCCCCTTGACATTCATCTGACAAGTCATCACCCTCCAGTCCTTTTCCAGCCCCAGGCGATCATTGATTTACTTGTTGTCACTCTAGATTAGATTGCTGCTTTTGGAACTTCAGTCCATAGAGTTAAACAACATGTACTCATTTGATTCTGGTTTTTTGGTTATTGTTGTTCAGTATAACAAGCAGCATATTTAATCAAATATTTTTTAAGGAGAATGATTCCATTCAGCACAGCCTACAGAATGTGACTTGACCAGTTTATTTTGAAAATAGCTTGAGCATGGCTCTGTGTGTGGCCTCTTCTATAAGGAGTCTCGGACAGACTTGACCACCTCTTGGCAACGTAATGATTGGAATGAGAAGTTCAGAAATCATGGTTAGGTCTCAACTAAAAGTGTAATCCCCACAGAAAACCGTTCAAGCTATTCTTTATTTTTTAAAAAATTTTTTATTAGTGAATCACCGTGAGGTACAGTTATAAACTTATGAACTTTCATGTTTGCATTTCAGTTATACAGTGATCGTCTACATCCCTCCACCAGTGCCCATTCTCCTCCACCAATGTTCCCAGTATCCCTCCCACCACACCCACCCCAACCCCCACCACCCCACCCTACCTATGCCTCTTTTGTTCTCTCTCCTTTTGGGTGTTGTAATTTGCAATAAAGGTATTGAGTGGCCATCATATTTGGTCTATAGTCTACTTTCGGCACTCATCTTTCAACCCGAATGGGTCCTCCCACATCCTCTACTTGGTGTTCCCTTCCCTATCTCAGCTGCCTTTCCCTCTCTCCCCCCGCCCAGCATGTAAGGCCAGTTTACAAGCTGTGGGGCAGACCTCCTGGTTCTTATCTCTACTACTCTTGGGTGTTAGTCTCCCATTCTGTTACTTTACATTCCACAGATGAGTGCGATCTTTCTATGTCTGACTCTCTCTTTCTGACTCATTTTACTCAACATGATACTTTCCTTGTTGATCCACTTATATGCAAAGGTCATGACTTCATCTTTCTAACAATTGCGTAGTTTTCCATTGTGTGGATGTACCAGAGTTTCTTTAGCCAATCATCTGTTTTCGGGCACTCTGGTTTTTTCCGTATTGTGGCTATTGTAAACAAAGCGGCAATGAACATGGAAATGCAGATGTCATATCTACTATACCTTTTTGCCTCTCTGGGATATATTTTCAGGAGTGGTATTGCTGGGTCAAATGGGAGCTCAATTTTTAATTTTTTGAGAACCGTGCATATTGTTTTCCAAAAGGGCTGAACCAGTCGGCATTCCCACCAGCAGTAAAGGAGATGCCAACAGCGGTTGCTTTTGTTCTTTTGGACGTGGGTTAGTCTTTGTGGTGTGAGATGATATCTCATAGTTGTTTTGATCTGCATCTCCTTGATGATTAGTGATGTAGAACATTTTCTTATGTGCCTCTCAACCATTCGAATTTCTTCTTTGAGAAAGTTTCTGTTCATTTCATCACCCCATTTTTTGATGGGATTGGACATTTTCTTCTTGTGGAGTTCAACCAGTGCCTTGTATATCCTTGATATCAACCCCTTATCAGATGGGTATTGAGTGAACATCCTTTCCCATTCCGTAGACTGTCTTTGTATTTTGGTCACTGTTTCTTTTGAGGTGCAGAAGCTTCTTAGTTTAAGATTGTTCCATTTGTTTATCTCTGTTTTCACTTGCTTGGCCAGTGGTGCGCCATCTTTGAAGATACCATTAGCTTCAACGTTGTGGAGGGTTTTGGAGACCAATGTATCTTAGGGATTTTGGTCTGGTGTTGAGGTCTTTAATCCATTTTGATCTGACTTTTGTACATGGTGATAGGTAGAGATCTGAGCCCATTTTTTTTTTTGCATGTAGCTGTCCAGTTTTGCAAGCACAATTTGTTAAAATGCTTTCCTTGCTCCACTTCACATTTCTTGCTCCCTGATCAAAGATTAGATGTCCATACATTTGGGATTGTGTGTAGGGATATTCCACCCTGTTCTAATGGTCTGTGGCTTTGCCTTTGTTCCAGTATCATGCTGTTTTAATTGTTACCGTTTTGTAGTAGAGTTTGAAGTTGGAGAGGTTGATTCCTACCATTTTCTTTTTCCCAAGAATTGCTTTAGCTATTCGTGGGGGCTTATTGTTCCATATGGATTTCAGGAATGTTTGCTCTATTTTTTTTTAAGTTTTTTATTTATTTATTTTTTTATCGAATCAACGTGTGGAAAGTTGCAAAGCTTTCAGGCTTAAGTCTCAGTTACATAATGCCTGAACACCTATCCGTTCACCAGTGCACATATTCCACCACCAAGAACCACAGTAAATCTCCCCCCCCACCCCCAGCCTCCCAGCCCCCCACCCCGCCTGTGTAGCTGATAAATTTCACTTTACTTTCTCTTTACTTTGATTACATACAAACAAAAAAACTCACTATGATTGTTTGGAGTTTCCCCTCCCTCCCAGAGTCGGACCTGCTGAAAAGGAAGCATTTGATAATTTGTTTTTCATTGCTGAAAATGAAGAGATATGAGGTTGTGTGGCCACAATAGCAGCCACGAGGTTCTGGATTTCTGTATTGTCATGGGTATCCTTACAGGGAATGCATTGAATTTGTACAATGCTTTGGGGAGTATTGCCATTTTGACAATGTTAATTCTTCCAATCCATGAGCAGGGGATATCTTTCCATTTCCTCGTGTCCTCTTTTATTTCCTAAAGTAGCGTTTTGTAGTTTTCTTTCTTTCTTTCTTTCTTTCTTTCTTTCTTTCTTTCTTTCTTTCTTTCTTTCTTTCTTTCTTTCTTTCTTTCTTTCTTTCTTTCTTTCTTTCTTTCTTTTTTTTTTTTTTGCTTTTTGGGTCACACCTGGCGATGCACAGGGGTTACTCCTGGCTCTTCACTCAGGAATTACCCCTGGTGGTGCTCAGGGGACCATATGGGATGCTGGGATTAGAACCCGGGTTGGCCGCGTGAAAGGCAAACGCCCTACCCGCTGTGCTATTGCTCCAGCCCCTGTAGTTTTCTTTATACAAGTCCTTTACCTCCTTAGTTAAGCTGATTCAGTTTTTTAGGGTTCTTTTTCTCTTTCTTTGTGAGTCTTGCTAGTGGTTTATCAATTTTGTTTATTTTCTTGAAGAACCAGCTCTTGGTTTCATTGATCTTTTGGATTTTATTTTGGGTTTCCATGTCGTTGATTTCTGCTCTAAGTTTTATTATCTCTTTCCTTCTGCCTGGTTTGGGCTCCTTTTGTTGGTCCTTTTCTAAAATCTTGAGCTGTGAAGTCAAGTTATTTATGTGGGCCCTTTCTTCCTTCCTGAGAAATGTTTTCAGGGCTATAAATTTTCCCCTTAACACGGCTTTAGCTGTGTCCCACAGGTTCTGGTAGCTCTTGTCTTCATTCTCATTTGTTTCCAGGTACCTTATAATTTCTTCCTTGATTTCCTTTCTGATCCACTTATTGTTCAACATTGAGTTGTTTAACTTCCAGGTGTTTGATTTGGTTTTCTGCTTCTGTACATGATTAACTTCTATATTCAGTGTATAATGGTCTGAAAAGATAGCTGGTACAATGTCTATCTTCCTGATTCTGTTGAGGTATTTTGTGTGGCCCAGCACATGGTCTATTCTGGAAAATGTTCCATGTGCACTGGAAAGGAATGTGTATTTTTTTGGGGGGGGGATAAAGTTCTGTGTAGATCTATTAGCCCTCTTTCTTCTAGTTCTTCCTTCATAGCCAATATTTCCTTGCTGAGTTTTAATTTTCTTGATCTATCCAGGGGTAATAGGTTGGTGTTGAAGTCTCCACCTACTGTTGTGTTGCTTGCAATGTCCTTCTTAAGGTCTGTTAGCAGTTGTTGTAGGTATTTTGCTCGTCCCTCACTGAGTGCATACATGTTTAGGAGTGTGATTTCTTCCTGCTGTACATATACCCTGATTAATAAAAAATGGCCTTCACTGTCCCTTCTAATCTTTTTCAATCTGAAATCTATGTTGTCTGATACTAATAAGGCTACCTCAGCTTTTTTGAGAGAATTGTTTGCTTGCAGGATTGTTTTTCATCCTTTGACTTTGAGTCTGTGTTTGTTCTGGCTGTTCAGATGTGTTTCTTGCAGGCAGCAGAATGTTGGGTTCAGTCTCTGAATCCATTTTGCCACTCTGTGTCTCTTAATTGATGAATTTAGACCATTGACATTGAGAGAGATTATTGTTATGGGGTTTTGTGCCATCCTTCTGTAAGGGTTTGTTGTGCTTGTAGGGGTTTTTCTTGTTTTACAGTAGTCCCTTTAGTCTTTCTTTTAGGTTTGATTTTGAGTCTATGAAGTTCCTGAGCTGTTGTTTATCCACAAAATAATGTATTGTTCCTTTGAGTTTGAATGAGAGTTTAGCTGGATAAAGTATTGTTGGTGAAGTGTTCATTTCATTGAGTGTTTTCACTATATCCCACCATTGCCTTGGGGCATGGAGGTTTCCTCTGATAGGTCTACTGTGAATCTAAGGGGTGCTCCTTTGTATGTGATTTCCTTCTTTGACCTTGCTGCTTGAAGTATTGTGTCTCTATCCGTGACATCCATCATTCTAACTATAATATGTCTTGGAGTTTTTTTGTTAGGGTCTGTTTTAGCTGGCACCCTTTGGGCTTCTTGAATCTGAATGCCTGCATTCTCCAGCTATGGGAACGTTTCAGCAATGATTTTTTTTTTTATTTAAATTTATTTATTTTTAATTAGAGAATCACCGTGAGGGTACAGTTACAGATTTATACACTTTTGTGCTTATACTTCCCTCATACAAAGTTTGGAACCCATCCCTTCACCAGTGCCCATTCTCCACCACCCATAAACCCAGTGTCCCTCCCACCCTCCCCAATCCCATCTCCCCCCCACCCCACCCTGCCACTGTGGCAAGGCATTCCCTTCTGTTTTCTCTCTCTAATTAGCTGTTGTGGTTTGCAATAAAGGTGTTGAGTGGCCGCTGTGTTCAGTCTCTAGCCCTCATTCAGCCCGCAACTCCCTTCCCCCACATGGCCTTCGACTACAATGTAGTTGGTGATCGCTTCTCTGAGTTGACCTTTCCCCGGAACGTGAGGCCAGCCTCGAAGCCATGGAGTCAACCTCCTGGTACTTATTTCTACAGTTCTTGGGTGTTAGTCTCCCACTCTGTTATTCTATATACCATAGATGAGTGCAATCTTTCTATGTCTGTCTCTCTCTTTCTGACTCATTTCACTCAGCATGAAACTTTTCATGCCCATCCACTTGACTACAAAATTTTTGACCTCCTTTTTTCTAACAGCTGCATAGTATTCCATTGTATAGATGTACCAAAGTTTCCTCAACCAGTCATCCGTTCTGGGGCATTCGGGTTTTTTCCAGATTCTGGCTATTGTAAACAGTGCTGCGATGAACATACATGTGCAGATGTTGTTTCGATTGTACTTTTTTGCCTCTCTGGGATATATTCCCAGCAGTGGTATTGCTGGGTCAAATGGGAATTCAATATCTAATTTTTTGAGAGTCGTCCAAATTGTTTTCCAGAAGGGCTGAACCAGTCGGCATTCCCACCAGCAGTGAAGAAGGGTCCCTTTCTCCCCACATCCTCTCCAACAGCGGTTTCAGCAATGATTTTTGACTGTGGCTTTTTCGTTGGGGTTGCTTCCCTGTGTTTCTGGTACTCTGATGATTCTAATGTTGTTCCTCTTGAAATCATCCCCTAGAACTCTGATTAGCCCTAGAGCTATTTTGAGGTCTTTTTCCATTGTTTGTTGTTGCCTGTAGGCTTCCTGTAGCTCATCTTAAATCCACTGATTCTGTCTTCTGCTGTAGCCATTCTATTGTTGAGGGCCCTCACTGAGTTTTTTATTTCATCTAGCTAATCCTTTATTCGTGACATTTCCTTTTGTAGCTTTTTTATTTCTGCTCTCATTTCTTCCTGTATTTTCTGGGCTGTCTGTTCCATTGGTTCTTTCTAGGCCCTCCTTTAATTTAATGGAAACCTGTTCCATCTTTACATTGAGTTCATTGAACATCTTCAGCATTTCATCCCTGAATTCTTTATCAGAAAGCTCAGGTTTGTGGGAAATGTCTATTGAGGCTTCTGGACTCTGTTCCTCATTTTCTCCTTGTGGTGGGGATTTGAGCTGTTTCTTTATGTTGCTGTGGTGGTATGGAGGAGTGACCTTCAAGATCACTCTCCCTATTCCCTCTTGTTGCAAAAAAGGATTCTGAATGGGCTCAGTTAATGGTGGTCATCTTTTTATTTTCCCCTTCTAGAACATGTTCTTCTTCTCAGATGTTCCTCTATTCATTATGTGAGACCTCAAGTGATGCTTTCGGAGAATGTGCTCTTTTACACTGAGCTTGTACAGCTGCTTGTATTCTTTGGTATTTTGGTGATTTTGGAATAGACTAGAGGCCTATTGGCCTACTGGTTTTGGGATAAGCTAGGATATTACTCACGGACATAGGTGATGAAGACTGAGATGTAACAACAGATTGCTCGGTTTGAGGAAAATAACTGTGGGCGGCCCCAAAAGAGGCCATGCCCACTTCTGTGGAGGCCATGCCTACTACTGCAATGTGGTTGGGTTAATTGCAGGGTGGGGGGTAATGGCGCTGGTCCGGTTCACTGACCTGCTGGAGGGAGCAAACTGGGCGCAGCGCTGGAGGGTGGCGAAGGGGCTGATGGTGCAGCACTTGGGGAAGGTGGGAGCTCAGGGTCCGAAGGGAAGACGGAGGCACAGGTGCCGGAGAAATGGTGGCCTGGTTCCATTTGTCCATCCATCCAACATCTATTGATATTGATCCACCCTCCCTCTCTCCATCCTTTATCCTTCATGCATCTGTCCATCTGTCCATTTGTCTGCCCCATCCATCCATCCATCCATCCATCCATCCATCCATCCATCCATCCATCCATCCACCATCCATCCATCCATCCAACATCTATCGATATTGATCCACTTCTCCATCCATCCGTTTACTTCTCTTTTTCTTTTCCTCTTCCTCTGATAAACCCCGCTCTGGAATCACGTGCAAATGGCTACACTTTACCAAAGCACTTTCAGCCCCACTCCAAAAAAAAGGGGAGGGGTCAAGAAAGAAGCCCACCAACGAGAAGAAGAAGCCCACTGACCTGCTGGACCAATCTATTCTTATATAAGATGATTAAGTACCATTTGAATTTTCAATGCAGCACAATTTATTGGCTTCTGGTAACATCAGACTCACCTAGGACACTTTCCAAATCAATTCCTTTGGGTCTCTGCCTCTGCCTAGTGGGAGCTCTGGAGAAATCAGACCGATATGTTTTCACTAACCCTACTTCTTCCCTTTTTTGGAATCATGCCTTTGCAATCAATCTTTCAGCTAGCCTCCACTGTCCTTCTTACCTAGGACTGTCTACCACATCTTTACCTCCTGGCACAACCTTCTTCTCCAGGCATGGGTTGGGTTGAATGGCTGTACTTAAGTTATGGGATTCAGTCTCATTAGGAGTAGAGGGTGACGGAAGAAGTATGAGTTGTGGTAGGGCTGGTCTTCACAACTCCAATGTATCATGTATATGATAAAGTGAGGAGATGTGTGACCCCATTTCTTTTAAATCACTGTCACTGTCATCCCGTTGCTTATCGATTTGCTGGAGTGGGCACCAGTAACGTCTCCATTTTGAGACTTGTTGTTACTGTTTTTGGCATATCGAATATGCTATGGGTAGCTTGACAGGCTCTGCCATTGGGTGAGATACTCTCCGTAGCGTTCTGGGCTCTCCGAGAGGGGTGGAGGAATTGAACCCGGGTCAGCCGCATGCAAGGCAAACATTCTACCCGCTGTGCTATCGCTCCAGCCATAAAAAATATATCTTTAAAAGAGTATTTCCCTCTCAAATTGGTTTTCTACTACTTTGAACCCCATCAAACCTGGTGTGGTACTCTTGGAATATAGGTAGGGTGTGTCCTATGAATTGTTGTGTGGCTGCAAATGTAGCTGCGTGGTCCTGGAATAGGTTCACTTGTGGGTGAGGTTCAGCCCGAGTGTGTGGAGAGTGGCCATGAGCATGGCAGTGGTTGAGTTCTGTAGGTTTTTGGCTGCCGCCGCTGGGTCCCTTGGGGTGGAAAGGGAGGGTTCTCACCCACCCACTTCTGGGGGGGCCGAGTGAAACAGCCTGGCATGGGGTCTGTTGGCATGGTTATGGAGAGTGTCATGTTATGCTCCCTTCCGGGAGAGAAGGACGTGTGATCTGGGTGGTGGTCGATGACAGATTATCTGGTGCCAGCCTGGGGTAGTTTATGGGTATGACTGCTGAGTTGATGGAGACAGGGGGATATGGGTGAAGATCTCCATTCTTGGTCCCATTGAACCCAGAGTTCTCAGTCACAAAGTCCCCGCATACCTGAATTTTCTGGGGATTCACTCGTGGGTGAGGCTTGGCCCGAGTGTGCCAAGAGCGGTTGTGAGCACGGTGGCAGTTGAGTTCTGGAGATTTTCGGCTGCCGGTACTGTGTTGGGATCCCATGTTTGAGTTACTCTCTGGTTACTAGTCTTCCAGATCATGTATTCTCCAGTGCAAGTTCTGTGACATTGTTTCCTGAGTTACGGTTATGGCATTCACATGAATTGAAGGCTGTTAAGCTTAGCCCAGCTATTGTGATACCATTACAGAAAAAGAGGATGGAGAAGTATTATATAAATATGGAGCTGCTCTCAGTTTTCCTGATAGATACCACAGAATTGACTATTTACACTATACAAGATTTTGTGAAGAATGCAGTGTGCATGGAAAAGATTAAAAAGCTACTGTATATTATTATTTTCTCTACTGCTGCAGACTAGACACAGCAGGTTGCCTTGCATGCTACCGACTTGGGTTTGATTCATCTGTTACTCCTGGAGAGCCTGGCAAGCTACTGAGAGTATCCCGTCCTCACGGCAGAGCCTGGCAAGCTACCCGTGGCATATTCAATATGCCAAAAACAGTAACAACAAGTCTTACAAGGAAGACCTTACTGGTACCCACTCAAGCAAATCAATGAACAACAGGAAGACAGTGCTACAGTGCTACAGTGCTACTGCTGCAAAGAATAGTTCCAGGAAGTTAAAAAGCTTAGTGAGTTTAGTGTGTGGGTGCATGCATGTGTGCGTGCGTGCGTTTGTGTGTATGTGTGAGAGTGTGTGTGTGATTTCCTATTAGTCAGAGTCTATCAATAAAATAACTTTCAGGGGTTTGGGGGATAGTGCAAAGGACTGGAGTGTCTGTCTTGCATGCAGAATTTCCACGCGGTACCTCCAGCGCTGCAAAACTCCCAAACACTGCTAAGTTTAGCTCTGATGGCTCCTGAACAGCAGCAATGCATCACTAGGCCCACACATCACTGTCCTGCTAGCACATGGGGAGTGAGTCCTGCCCACAGTTGCCCCCCAGGACCTGTAATGATCTGGGGAAGCCCCTCTGGACCCCAAACAACTTATATAGAGAATTCTTTAAGATCAGGGCACATTGTATTTCTCAATTAATTCTTCTAAAAGTTTGTTCCAAGGTTGAATTTTAATGTAATTTTCTCTAAAAGTAGATTTTCATTCTTATGCAGGGTTGGGCTTACTAAGAATTACTCAGGTCATTCAGGGACCATCCAGTAGTGCTTGGCCTAGTAGAGTGGATGGCTGAATTCTTGGGCCTTGTAATGTGGCACTGGGGCCATCAGTGTGTGGAGGAACATTTGGTGGGGGATGGAACTCAGGGTCTCCGTATGCTGTGAGTGCATTCAGCCCTTCCAGCTGTCTCCTGGGTGGACAAAGTAGGTTTTTAAAAGTGTCATTTTTTTTTAAATGGTAAAAGGAGTATTCAGGAAATTTTAAGTATGTCAATTTTATTTCTGGGGTCTGAAAATGAGCATAACACTATCATTGTCAAACCAAATAGGAGTGAGCTAAGGGCACAGAGCCATAGTTCAAGAGACTGGAAATTATTTTGATATGATTTTAAGCCCATGAAAGAAGAAGACATTTGGAATTTAAGAATATACAAGGATATATTAACCTTTTCTCAGAGGTTATATAGCAGGTGAGAAGAGCTCTAAAAAAATATTCTGACTTTAATGCTGTGTATTCAGTCAAATACCCTTTCTAAAAAATGTATCTGAATGAATTGATTGGCCAGGAAATTAAAGTTGAAAATGAACACTGGTAGAAATGGTGAGTTTGGAAAATGAATGTGTTTTCACTGAGCTGTGAAGTGGAAGCAAACGGGAAAAAAGAACATGATTTATGAAGATTTTGTGATCTGGTACTAAGTAAGGTGGACTAGTAACTGTGATTCAGTATACAGATAGGAACTGTCATATCGTGATTTACAACCAGGGATCTGGGAGTGGATAGAGGAGACTCTTTAAATTGATTATGTAGTCTTCTTTGATCAGAAGCTAGATCTTTAAAAAAAAATAGAAGGCATTTGATAACATTTGTGTTGTAAATTGCTGAGAACTGATTACAAGTGATAAGACAAAAAGATGTTGAAAATGAACCAGTGAAAAAAGATTAAAAAACAAACAAACCTGTAATTGCATTTGAAAGTAAAACCACTTTATTTATTTATTTAACTTTATTCATCTCTGGTTTGGGGCTCTATTTTCTTATAGGTTGACAGGCAATTTAAACCACAAAATTAAACAGTAAAGGATATGGCTTTAAAAATAAACAAATTTAAAGAACTGCATTTTTTTATTTCTCTGAAGAAATCCAAACTTTTATAATAGACTTTGTCATTCCATTCCTCTTTTAATTTCTCAGAAAGATTTTTGTTTTCAGCTTATACTGAATGAACTAATATGGCTATACTTTGAGGTTTTGCCACTGAAGAATAGCTGTAATGAAATAATAGAATAATTTATTTCTATCCATCACAAAATTGTTCAAGTTGCCTCTTGCAAAACCTCTTCAAGATTTTTTTTGGGGGGCACAAATATACTGGTATATTTTATTTGTGTTTTTGGTGTTACCCGTTCTTCTGGCCTGTATCCCTTCATCTCCCAGTGAGAAACCCAAGATAGGTGTTTGAAGATTTTTCTCAGAGATCACCCAGAAAATATCCTAGATCTAGGATCTTCAAAATTCTTAATACTTTTATTTAAGGTTTTGGGGTTATACCTGACATGCTAAGGGGCTATTCCTGGCTCTATATTCAGGAGTGATTCTTTTTTTTTTTCTTTTTAAAAATTTTTTATTAATGAATCACTATGAGGTACAATTACAAACTTATGAACTTTCATGTTTGCATTTCATTTATATCCCTCCACCAATGCCCATTCTCCTCAATCAATGTTCCCAGTATCCCTCCCACCACCCCCACCCCAACCCCCACCACCCCACCCTGCCTCTGTGGCAGGGCATTCCCTTTTGTTCTCTCTCCTGTTGGATGTTGTAGTTTGAAATAGAGGTATTTATTGAGTGGCCATCATGTTCGGTCTATAGTCTACTTTTGGCACGCAGCTTTCAACCTGAGTGGGTCCTCCCAATAGTCTCTACTAGGTGTTCCCTTCTGATTTCTACCTCTTTTTTTTTTTTTTACAACACGCAGTAAAAATTTATTCATATTAATAACTCCATTTGTCATGGGGGTTGTTGCTTAGATGTATGGGATGGCACATGCATGCTGGCTCTCTGAGGTTACTCTGGTGCTGGCTCTCGAAGGTTGCACAGGTGCTGGCTCTCTGAGGTTACTCAGGTGCTGGCTCTCTGAGGTTACACAGGGCTGGCTCTCTGAGGTTACACAGGGCTGGCTCTCTGAGGTTGCACAGGTGCTGGCTCTCTGAGGTTACACAGGGCTGACTCTCTGAGGTTACTCAGGTGCTGGCTCTCTGAGGTTACACAGGTGCTGGCTCTCTGAGGTTACTCAGGTGCTGGCTCTCTGAGGTTGTGCCAGTGCTGGCTCTCTGAGGTTACACAGGGCTGGCTCCCGGAGGTTGCACAGGTGCTGGCTCTCTGAGGTTACTCAGGTGCTGGATCTCTGAGGTTACACAGGGCTGGCTCTCTGAGAGAAAAGGTCGCGGGGCCGCGCTAGCGGCCGCGCGGCTTGGATCTTCCCAGTCCCGAATCCTGGAGCCGTGTTAGTTGCTGCTCAGTGTCGCCGGGGTTCCATCCGGAGAAGGTGTGCAGGCGGCACCTCCTCCCTCCGGCCCCCCGGTGTTGCTGGCCCCGGTTCGGGTCCGGAGCATTGTCCGGGCCGCGTTGCTCACCAGAATGCCTCCAGGAGTGATTCTTAACAATGTTTAGCACACCACATGTCAGGGATTTGAACTGGGTTAATGTAGAAGCAAGACAAGCACTTTAACTCCTTTCCTACATCTCTGGCCCCAAATGCTTAGAAATTTAGCACAAGTGACCTTGATTTTCATTTTACAGTAGTACCACCAATTACACAACTGGTTTTGCTGAGAGTAATGTGATAAATGTCACTTGCTATATTTTACTATGAATAGTGTTGCTTGATACATACATGCTTCCATTTTATACTTAAAATTAAATTATTTAAAATTTTGAACACTCCTACTGTATCAGGTATTAGGGTTTCTGCTTTGCAGAGGAGAAACCACGCACAGAGAGGACAAGCCAGTCAACCTGGCAAGGAGTGGAGCAGTTAGTTGAATTCCAAGCCCTGCTTCTATAGCTCATGCCCAGTCTTTGCCTTATTACTTTCTTTCTAGTCATCATAAAAAGTTCTGATGGCCTGTGTTGTACTGAAAGCACCTAAGGAGCACTGTCTGAGGGTCACCTGTGGGGAATACACTAGACAAATGCAAGTATGTGGACTGAAGAAATTAAGCAGAATTTAATCGCATCCAAACTAACTAGCTGTTACCTTGGTCAGGGTTCAGAAGAGGAATGAAAGTATGAAGAGAAACGAATGAAAGCAATAGGAATTTTTGTTTAGTTTTGAATTTATTTTATTTGTTTTGGCCACACCCAGAGGTGTGGGTTTATTCAGGGCTTACTCCTGGTTCTGTGCTCAGGGATCATTCCTGTCAGTGTTGGGGGTCTGTGTGAGGTGTCTGGGATTGAGAACTGCAGCTGTACTGTCTCAATGGCCCTTATTTTCCTTTTTAAAGTTGAGAGAGAGGACTGCAGACATACTGGGCCCTGGAAAGCCAGTGTTTGATGGATAAAGGGAAACAGAAGGAAGTGTAAGTTTTGCTGCCTATTTCGCAGTTTGATTGTGGCTAATGCTGGAGACAAATGCGCAAGATTTTGAGTTGGTTTAGAGGGGACTGAGTGAGAACAGCAGTTTTCTTATTTGCAGGTGGCTGAGTATATGATGCGGCGTGTGTGGTTGGAGGTGGTTAATGGAGGCCAAATGTTGAGAAAAGCAGCAAGGTTCCTTCATGCAGCAGGGTCTGGGCCCCAGATCTGCCATCTGACTGGCTGCAGGCTTCCTGAGAAGGGCTTTCCTGCTCCTCAGAGCACACTCTGTAACACCCAGAAGGCACGCGGAGATAGGCTGGGGATGAAGTGATGAACCTCAGCCTTCCTCTCTGCTGGCTGTGGACTGACAGGATCCATCAGCAAGTTAAGACTTGTGGTACTTCTCTACCTAGGCTTTGTCATAACAGGTGGTGCACAGAGCAGGAGAAGGACCTCGAACACTGGTCTCATGTTGGGACTTCTATCTCCAGGGCCCCACCTAGGTCCTGACATGGATGAGGGGCTTCAATATTTTCAATATCAATTATTAAATGTTCTATTTCATTTGTATTTATTTATTTTTAGTAAATATTTAGTTGTGTTTATTTATTTTTAGCAAGGGCTTCCGTGGTGGTGGGGATGGGGCTTTGGGGCTACTGGCAGTGCTTGGAGATCTCAGGGCCACCCCCAGTAGTGCTTGGGGACCACACAGTGCCACTCGACTCAGGCGCATTGTGTGCTAGGTGTGTGCTGGGCCACTTCAGCTCTTTCTTCAGTGCTCATTGAGTGGTTTAAATGTGGGATTCAAAGCAGCATCAATCTTTTAGATCTATAGCTTCCTATTTTCTCTTCTGGGTTAAATATGGTGACCCAACTCATTACATTTTTGATGTCCTGATGCAGTTTGCTTATTGATAGATTCAAATGAAGTTTCTTGCTTTGAATTCACTATAAAACTAAAAGCTGGTAATTGAGCAGACAACTTTGCCTTGAAAGGGAGTTGGCTCCGAAGTACAGGCAATCAGGGATATTGCAGGTTTAGTTTCAGACCAAGGCAATAAAGCGAATATCATAATAAAGTGAGTGGCATGAATATTTATCACAAAAAAGTGAGTGACATGAATATCTCTCCCCAGTGCATATGCTAGGTATGCTTCCACTACAAGTCTATTTAATGTGCAAGAATATTTTATCTAAAAATAATGTATCCTAATTTGAAATTGTTTTATGGGTAACATTGAAGAGATAGTAAGACACTTCCCTTTCATGCGGCTGACCTGGATTCTATCACCAGCACCGTATATGGTCGCTTGAACACAAGATGTGATTCCTGAGTCAAAAATAAGCCCTGAGCTCTGCCAGATGTATGGCCCCACCCCAATTAATTTATTGCTGAAAAATGTTAACCATAATTTGAAACTTTAGTGAATACTAATCTTTTTTGATGGTCATGGGTTTGCCTAGATGTTGGTGACTGCAATGATCAGGGTGCTGAAAGTTGAAGGCCGAGGTGACTGTTCCTGTCACTTAAAACAGGATCTCTGTGAAGGCTGCATCCTTAATTGGCTTTCCCTCTTGTGAAATATTTCTGAAATATTTCTTTCTTGCATGTGATATAACTTAGTAGTGTTTTACTAATAGTACAGCAGATAGGACCAGGGTTCGATTCCTTCGTCCCTTTCGCAGAGCCCAGCAAGCTACCAAAAGTATCCTACCCACATGGCACAGCCTGGCATGCTGCCCGTAGCATATTTGATATGCCAAAAACAGTAACAACCAGTCTCACAATGGAGATGTTACTGGTCATTCATGTGGATCCGGGATCAACTTCTCTTTGAATCTAATGTTAATGTGGCTCTCCTCAGATGGATAACAAATGTTTTTAGTGGTACTTAGGATAGGAATCTTTTCCAGAAGGCTTTCAATTTACTTTGCCCAAATTTATTAAAGGAATAATTTTCTTTGCCACTTATAGCCATAACATATAATTCCTTGGCTCTCCGCCGAGATGTGACCCGGGTGGCTGCACGTGTGTGGCCT
Organism: Sorex araneus; assembly: GCF_027595985.1. NCBI lineage: Eukaryota > Metazoa > Chordata > Mammalia > Eulipotyphla > Soricidae > Sorex > Sorex araneus. Next base: position 323,249,340 of record NC_073302.1, on the reverse strand, counting down.
CTCTGTTGCTGGATGACCATGATCCCGGAGGCCAGCTAAACTACTTTTGGTACCTGCAGAAATGTCTCTAGACTGTGAACTAAGCCACGGTCCCATGCCGCCTCAGGAGGGGGAAGGTATTTCTCTCTCCTTTTTTCCTTCCCGGGGGTTGGGGGGGGGGGGAAGGTGTGGTGACTGCCACCTCAATTATTGAGTACAGAGTAAATTTGACACAAATATGAGGGCTCTATTTTTGGTATGGTAAATGGCATTGACTTCAAGTCATTAGTGCCCCTGACGAGAATCAGACTATCTTTTGAAGTTTTCAAGATTTTAAGGCATTGATTTCTTGATAGTTGTGAATGTCTTAGACTGTATCTTCCTCCACCAGATGGCTGTTTTGAGTATATTAAATATTTTCTGTTTAGTGAAGCACCTCCATCAATGATCTTAGCTAGGTCTTCTGGAGGACTTGCTATATCATCTACATTACTTGCTATTTCACCTAGTACTTGTATATTATGAAGATGGGGTCTTTCCTTAAACCTCATCAACAAAACTCTGCTAATTCCAAACTCATCTTGTGAATAATCCTTACCTATCTCAACATTCATAGAACTGAAGAGAATGATGTCCTTGCTGTGGTTTTGTTGGGGGAATACAGTGGTCTAAGGAAACTTATGGCTTCTATCCATTTAGTAAAACTTCCTCCATATGAATAGTAAGTTAATTTTGCCTTCTTATGTGTTTTCTGGGGTAGTATTTAATTTCCTCATGAACTTTTCCTTTGCATTCACAACTTGGTTAAGTGCATGGTTCAAGAAGACTAACATTCAGCTTATCTTGGCATTCTACATACCTTCCTCATTAAACTTAATCATTCTAGTTTGTGATCTGAAGTTGGAGACATTTCACTCTTCCTTTCACTTGAACACTTCAGAGCTCTCATGGGGTCATTAATTGTTCCAGTTTCAATGCTGTATGTCTCAGGGACTAGGGAAGCTCAAACAGAAAATTTGCAAAGTTGTCCCCAAACAATTACAGTGATAACATCAAAGATAACTGATTAAAGATGGCCACAGTATATATAATTACAAAAATATAATAATAATAACAAAGATATGATAAACCCAAACAATATATATAACAATAACAAAGATATAATAAACTTCAAACAATTGTGAGAATTACTAAAATGGGACACACAGACACAAAGTAAGTCTAGGCTACTGGAGAAATGTCACTGATAGACTTTCCTTTTTTTTTTTGCTTTATGGGTCACAACACCTGGCAATGCACAGGGGTTACTCCTGGCTCTGCACTCAGGATTCACCCCTGGCGGTGCTCAGAGGACCATATGGGATGCTGGGAATCGAACTCGGGTCGGCCGCGTGCAAGGCAGGTGCCCTACCCACTGTACTATATCTCCAGCCCCTGATAGACTTTCTTAAGGCAAGGTTCCCACATGCCTTCAGCTTGTAAATAATGCAAAGTCTGCAAAGTGCAATAAAGCAGAGTACAATAAAAATGAGGCATGACTGTATTTACCCTCCAAATAGTGTCCTTCTTGCAATGGTATTATTTTTCCCCTTATTGCCATCAAATGCAGGACCTAAAGAGTGGTAGTCATTGATTATAGTGGGTTATCTTATATGTCTGTACCATACCTACAGTTTTATTGTGCTGGTTTCACAAAGGATACCACAGCTTTTATAAAATATGTGCTTTTAAAAAGGCAGATCTAGTTTGGTGCCTTCTTTTATACCTTTATTTCGGATGAGGGAGGTTAAGGATTGTGGTAATCTCATCTCTATGTATTTTCATAGTTGACTTCAGGGGCAATCTAGGACAGTTAAGGTTGATTACTTCTCTGGAGAAAAAGTGCTTTCAGAATTTTAGGTGCATATTAAAAGGTGCCAGACAATGAAAACAAGAAAGTTACAAGAAAATATTGTCAAGCACTAACTCCTTTTTGAATCTCAAATAAATGTTTTAGCAATTGCATTAGATTTGCTTGCACATTTGGATGATCTAATTTGTACTAGAAACTCTAAATGAATAGGGACTCTGATTGTCTTGTGTACTGTGACTTAGACACTTAGACTTGCACCATGCTGAGAAAATCTGAGGAATTCAGTACTTGTTGACAGACTTTTCAGCATTCTGAAACTATTCTCTTTTTGGGTGGGGAGTTTTGGGCCATATCTAGTAATTCTCAACTATACCTGGCCTTGTGCTCAAGTGTAATCCCTGGCCATTCTCAGGGAACTGTATGTGGTACCAGGGATTAAAGCAGTGTTGACTGCCTGCCTTTCCTCCTGTACTATCTCTCTACCTCCTGAAACTTTACTTATGTTTACAAGTCTGAATCTTGATTTTTAAGATAATTAAAATTGACTATTAAACCATAAATAGTTAATCATAATCCACTTCCTACTCTTTGCATTTGAGAGTGATGGGGTATCCCTTAGAGTTAATGAGCAGGACTACTAGACACTCCAAGGAAAGCCCAAAGGATAGAATTGAGAGGATAACTCCTGTGTCACCCTAATCGAGACTGTTGTTACTTCTGTTTCTGTATTCAGGGAAGCTGGTGGAAGGTCTAGGAAGGGGACATTATCCAGGGAAAGGTGTAGAATGACAGATATGTAGCGTTTAGGAGCATGTGTGACTTTCCTGCCATGTAGTCATTTATCTGCTCTGCCTGAGCATCAGGGGAAGGCGTGTTGTCTGAGAGAACGTTTTAGGGATGCAGCGTAAACAAGGGATGCACATCTGGTCTACATGGGGGTATTCTCTGCTAATTAGTTTGGCAGATGGAAGGTTTTTTCCTTTTCTTCTTCTTCTTTTTGTAATCCCAGGTTTTAGGAAATAATTTTCTCTTTCTGCAAGAAAACTCAAGAGGCTTTACATGTATCTTCCTGTTATTCAGTGGAATAATTCTAGGTGTCTGTTAAAGTTTAAAAGCAATAAGGTACAAAGCAGTCACGTGGTATCAGGGCAGCAGGAAGCAAAGCCCCCGCAGTCTGTATCAATATTAACTGTTCTGGCATCTGCCATCTCTGTAGGTAGCAGACTTTTACAAGTAGTACTTCACTATGTCAGGCCTGCTAGAAGGGTAGAAAATCCTTCAGAGAAACTTCAGATTTAGGGTGAGTTGAAATTGCATTTTAAGTTGCTTCTGCTAACTCCTTGTTGCCCGGGAGCCACAGATTTGGAAATGAAACACATTTCACAAATTGGACTCTCATCATTTCTTTTGGGGCAACAGCTGTCCTATTTCCTCTAATAAGGTAATAAACCTGAAAATGCAGCGTAAGCCTTGTGGGCATATGATTAGAGAAACTTGGCCACCCAGACTGAAATGCTTTGCGGTGACTGACAAGGCCGTTCCAGTTCCACAGCTCCTTCCAATTGGCTCTGGCCAGTTCTATTCCCATATTCATGTGGGAAAAAGGAAACTGGAAGGCCGGTGATGGGGAGGGATGAATTCCAAGAGCAGAACCAGACTGTAGGGAAGCATCTGAGCATCTAGATTACAAGGAGAATGGAGTTATTCAAAGGTACTTCTAATACTTGGAAGCTAGAGGGGCTCATTGCTTCTGTCCATTGGTGGGAGGAAGCCGTTCAGCCTGAATTGCTTGAAAAAACAGCCAGTGGAGGGAAGAAATTGCTCTAAAAGGGACTGGACTTTCCCTGGACTCTTGACTGTCCTCAGGATTGGTGAGCCAGATACCTTGCAGATGGTGAATAACAGCTGGCTCTTCTCATTTGCAACCCCAGCAAACTCTGTTTCTAAGTAATCCAGGATACAAGATCTTTGGTGGCTATTATACGCAGGGCCCTTTATCTTTGCTTAATAGGTGTGGATACAAAATAGTTCATACAGCATAATAAGAAAAATATCACTCCCCTTGCAAATGCTGACTGTGTACGGTAATATTCAAAGTGCTTTAAAAAGAGGTCTTTCTCTTTAGTGCTTCTATTGCCCTGCAAAGTTGGTGGCTTCACATTCATTATACATATGAAAAAGGGGAGTCTTAGGGAGGTTAAGTATCTGCTTTAGAAGTACAAATGGCTGGGTGGTTGAGACTTCCTGTAGCCTCCCTTTGTGCTTTCAGCCACTGCCCCTAAAGAGGGAAATAAAGGCAAGTACTACATAATATTTGCATGGTGCAGTGGTTTCAATTCGAGGAAACATATTCTTCAATGGTGCTAATGCTTCCTCTCTGTCACAACTGAGAACTACTGGCATTACACTTCATAATGCCAGAATTCTCAAAAGCATTTATGTACATTTTCTTATTCACAAATTAGGATTTTCCAGCCTTTACTGGACAGCTTATTTATTTACTTATTTTATTTATGTACTCAAGTTTGGGTGCTTGCTGCTCAATGAATAATATTCAAGAGACAAGAATTGATGCGAGAAATGTAGCTTCATTCAGAGGTTTGCAACACAAGGCAACGGCAGACTCACACCTCCCTGGTACCACTTGGTCTGCATGCTCACAAAGAGTAGTTCTTATAGAAGAGAACAGGGAAGGACACATTTTTAGAAAGGCTGGGTTGCAGACTGTTGGGTAGCAGGATGATCAATAAATTCTTCTATGAACTGGTCTCCTGAGACAGACCTCTTGTGAGATATTTCTAAACACAAGATAAATCATAGTGGCATCTAATTCATGTGAGATTCCCAGATAAAGTACCTGGTGGGGCCAGGGAGATAGTACAGGGGTTAGTACCTTGCAAGTACCTCACCTGAGTTTTATCCCTGGCACCATATGACCTCCTAAGCACTGCTGGCTTTGATGCTGGAGGTCCTTGGCCTCCGAGAGCACCTCTTGGGAAGACAACTCCAGCCCCTCCCCCCACCACCATCCTGCCCCGCTAATACAGGTACCTGGCTAAATGTGAACCTTGCATTTTTCATAAATGGTGAATAACTTTAAAATTGTAAGTAGTTATTAAATATTGCACAAGGTATACTAAATATTGTTTATTTCTTTTCTCTGAAAATCACGTTTATCAGTGCTTCTGATATATTTTACTTGCTAATTTGACAACTCCAAATTAAATCAGAGAGGCTTCTATGCAAAGAATGAAGCTTGGTTTGTTATTCCAGGCCACTTGGTCATTGGTCAAGGGAAAAATTTAAATGAAATGGGTAAGAAAAAATTTGGAGCAATGTCTGCTTTGCTTGTATTTACTTACCACATTTAATTAGTCTTTTTATAAAATCTTTCTGATTTCAGTGTTTTCAATCATTGATATGTTTTGTGCTATGATAATGGTTAGAAGCTTTACAAGAATTACTTAGTTTTTTTCAGTAGTTCAACTGAAGCTCTGCTAAAGCAAGATCCTCAATGCAAACTTTATTTTAATAGTTTCATGTTTTTGCCTTTTATCTGAATGCCTGTGGGACCTTTGAGGTCTTCTGAAACAAAGTTCTTCCATTAATAGGAACTTGAACTCATACACTTGAGATCAGTGGTTCTGCTTTTGAGGGCTCGTTCAAGGAGGACCAAGGTTGTGCTTTAATCCACTGATGCGCAGTGGCTGTGCAGGAGCAGTCGTTTCTGGGGTTACCACTTAATGGTTTTGAAACTGCCTTTTCTTTTGGGGTATTAAACTATTATACTTTATTGATGCATGGCTTTCTGGCAAAGGAAGTTTCTTTGGGAAATATTTTGGTGGTGTAACGATGGTGGGGTGTTACATCTTAGAAGAAGTACAGGGCTTGAGAAGTGGTCTTTAAAATTTTTGGGTTTTTGTTTTTGTAGAGTAACTTTGAAAAAAGAATAGTTAACTCTGAAAATGTGCTTGCAGAATAATTTGGAAATATATAGTGCAATATATTTTAAGCAACAAAAAAACCTATAAAACTGCATTGCAGCAACATTTGTTAAAAAGAAAAAAAAAGAGCCAAAATCGTTGCCCATGGTACTGCACTGAAATATTAGCAGGACTTTGTGAAATGAAATAAAGAAAAGTTTTATTTTCTGACAGTATTTATAAGTTTTTAAGGCCCCAATTGCCATTGCTTTAGGAATTGCCTTCCCTCTGATTGATGAAGTGTCCTAGATTCAGTTACTGTTCCCCACGTTAATTTCAGATTTGTGTTTTTTTGTTTTGTTGGGCGAATATGGATTGATAATATGCAGGAAAGTAAAAACACAAGGGAGAATTTTAATATACAATAAAAAGGAATTCCACTGTAAGTGATCTGAGAGCTCAGTCTTTTTACCCATTCTGTTTTATTTAACAACTCCCAGTCTATTAAGATTTTGCTTCACTCAACGATTTCATGTTAATCATCTTTTGTTTTATAGCCCCTTATTTTTCTGCTGGAATCAATATCCTATCAACTTCACTGACCATCTCCTTTGTGATCTAAGAGATGGTGGTAGTACAGGAGTGAATTTGTAATACCATAATTTTCTTAAAATGTTACCAGCATTTTATCCCAAACATTTCTGCCAGTTTATTTTTCTAATTTTATGACATCTCGAAAGTTGCTTCCCTGCTTTTAGAAAAGTGGGAGTGACAAAGAAAAAATATATTATAATACCTATACAAAGGTAATGTTGAAAATACAAACAGTCCATGAAATGGGGTAGATTCATACATAAGGTACGGCTGTTTTCACACTTACTGGCTGCTGCAACATATATTTGATGAATTTATTTATACCTTGCTAGAGAGGTTGGATCGTTTTAGTGAGACTATATTTTAAAGCACTTTTGGATACTGCTGGCATATTCAGATTGCCTCGATTCAAGCACAATTAATCAGTTTTGGCATCCTGTAGATATGTGCATACTGATAATTTCAGCCCCTATCCTTTTCAAAGCTTGCCTGTATTTGGCTGGGTGGCAGCTGTCCTTTATATCATTACTATAAATCCACATTGCACACCACAGGGGGCTCTGAGTTCTTTGTAAAGATTAATTTAGAAATTAAAAGTGCATTAGCCCCCTCCAAAAATACATTATCCAGATTGGAACGCCAGCATTTTTAATAAAGTAAATGATTAAATAACCTCACTTAATCTTATCACCAAATATAATTGTTTGTTGTCACAGAGACATTGGCCATGAAGTATTTCTCGATGCCAGTTGGGACATTTTATCTCACAAAAAGATTTTAGCGGTAATGATGCCACCTTCTTGATTCAACTACCAAAATTATTCATTTGAAGAAACACTGTTTTCTTTCTAAATGGAGTAATTTTCTTTGGACATGGAAGGAGCTGTTCACATGAGAAACTGTAATTTGGTTCAAGATGTATTTTGCATTGTTTTGAGTTCGTAACAAAATGTGAAACAATATATATGTACAATCTTTATCTTGCTGAAATCGCTTTGTCTTAATCCTTAAGAAAAGGTTCTAATTGCAGTTCATTAGTAAATTAATTATTATTTCTCCCACAGTTCATTTCAGAGTTTGATACTAAGGAGATAATACTTCCCGTCCTGATGCCTTCTCAAACTGCAAGAAGCAAATGAGAAAATGATTTGAATATGAAATTACTACATAGTCGGACCTAAGGATTCAACAAGACAGAGTACATGTTAACATTTGTACTGTCCAGTTATGTTAAAAATTATCGTAAGGAGTTGTTAACCATAATTTCATCATGTTTCCAACTTTAAGCATAGACATGTAGAAAAATAAGTATAAAATGCAAATGAAAAGGCAGGAATAATGGTACAGTGGGTGGGGTGCTAGCACTGCATGAGGCTCACCCAGGTTCAATCCTAGTATTCCATGTGGTCCCCTGAACCCCACCAGCAGTGATCTCTGAGCACAGAGCTAGTAATAAGCCCTGAGCACTGTGAGTGTGACATAGAAGTAAACCAACAAACCAAAACCAAGTTGCTATATAACAATATATTGAATATATAAATATACATATATAAAATAAATGTACTTATTAACCATTTGGCTTTAGAGCAGGGGATAGCTCACATGACTGGAATGCATTCCTTACATGCAGAGACCTGAAGCTCAGTCCTCAGCACTACACGACCCCTAAGCATTCCTGGGGATAGCCCTGGTGTTTTCTCAGTACATCAATACCACCGGGCCTGAGTATTGAACCTTTATTTATTTATTTTTTAGATCTCTCAACTGTGATTTATTTATTTATTTTGATCTTAACAGAAAAAAGTTTATTTATTAAAAAAAATTTTAAATTAGTGAATTACCGTGAGGTACAGTTACAGACTTACAACTTTTTTGTGCTTGTGTTTCAGTCATACAATGCTTGAGTACCGTTCACTCCACCAGTGCCCATTCCCCACCACCGATGATCCCAGCATCCCTCCCACCACCCCCAACTTGTCCCCACCACCCTGTCCCGCCTCCGTGGTGGGGCATTCCCTTTTGTTCCCTCTCTCCTTTTGGGTGTTGTAGTTTGCACTAGAGGTATTGTGCAGCCTTCATGTTCAGTCTATAGTCTACTTTCAGTGCACATCTCCCATCCCCAGTGGGTCCTCGAACCACACTTTACCTGGTGGTCCCTTCTCTATCTAAGCTGCCCTTTTCTCCAGCATTCGAGGCCAGCTTCCAAGCCAGGGAGCCAACCTCCTGGTACTTATCTCTACTATTCTTGGGTGCTAGTCTCCCATTCTGTTACTTTATATTCCACAGATGAGTGCAGTCTTTCTATGTCTGTCTCTCTCTTTCTGACTCATTTCACTTAGCGTGATACTTTCCATGTTGATCCACTTATATGTAAAGGTCATGACTTCATCTTTTCTAACAGCTGCATAGTATTCCATTGTGTAGATATACCAAGTTTCTTTAGCCAGTCATCTGTTCTTGGGCACTCAGGTTTTTTCCAGATTTTGGCTATTGTAAACACTGCTGCAATGAACATTCGAGTGTAGATATTATTTTGACTATACTTTTTTGCCTCTTCGGGATATATTCCCAGGAGAGGTATTGCTGGGTCAAATGGGAGCTCAATTTCTAATTTTTTGAGAAGCATCCATACTGCTTTCCAAAAGGGCTGAACCAGTCGGCATTCTCACCAACAATATAGGAGAGTCCCTTTCTCCCCACATCCATGCCAATAGCGGTTGATTTTGTTCTTTTGGATGTGTGCCAATCTCTGCGGTGTGAGGTGGTACCTCATAGTTGTTTTGATTTGCATTTCCCTGATGATTAGTGCTGAAGAACATTTTTTATGTGCCTTTTGGCCATTTGTATTTCTTCCTTGAGAAAGTTTCTGTTCATTTCATCGCCCCATTTTTTGATGGGGTTGGATGTTTTCTTCTTGCAGATTCCAACCAGTGCCTTGTATATCCTTGATATCAACCCCTTATCAGATGGGTATTGGGTGAATATCCTTTCCTATTCTGTAGACTGTCTTTGTACTTTGGTCACTCTATCTTTTGCAGTGCAGAAACTTCTTAGTGTACTATAGTTCCCATTTGTTTATCTCTGTTTCCACTTGGTTGGTCAGTGGCATGTCATCTTTGAAGATGTTGCTAGCCCCAGTATTGTGGAGGGTTTTGCCGGCCCTGTCTTAAATGTACCTTATGGATTCTGGTCTGATGTTGAGGTCTTTAATCCATTTTTATCTGATTTTTGTGCATGGTGTTAGGTTGAGGTCTAAGCCCATTTATTTGCTTGTGGTTGTCCAGTTATGCCAGCACCATTTGTTGAAGAGACTTTCTTTGCTCTACTTCACATTTCTTGCTCCCTGATCAAAGATTAGATGTCCATACATTTGGGATTGTGTGTAGGGATATTCCACCCTGTCTCATTGGTCTGCAGCTCTACCTTTGTTCCAGTGCCATGCTGTTTTAATTATTACCGCTTTGTAGTAGAGTTTGAGGTTGGGGAGGGTGATGCCTCCCATCATCTTTTCCCCAAGAATTGCTTTAGCTTTTCGTAGGGGTTTGTTGTTCCATATGAATTTCAGGAGTGCTTGATCCATTTCTTTGAAGAATTTCATGGGTATCCTTATAGGGATTGCATTGAATCTTTATAGTGCTTTGGGAATATTGCCATTTTGACACCGTTAATACTTCCTATCCATGAGCAGGGGATATGTTTCCATATCCTCATGTCTTCTTTTATTTGTGGAGTAGTGTTTTGTAGTTTTCTTTGTAGTGGTCCTTTACCTCCTTAGTTAGATTGATTCTGAGGTACTTGATTTTCTGGGGCATGATTGTGAATGGGATTGTTTTTTTCATATCACTTTCCTCTGTCTCATTATTTGCATATAGGAACGCCATGGATTTTTGGTACTGATTTTATAGCCTGCGACTTTACTGTACAAGTCTATTGTTTCTAGGAGTTTCTTGGTAGAGGTTTTAGGATTCTCTCGATATAGTATCATGTCATCTGCGAATAGTGAGAGCTTGATTTCATCTTTTCCTATCTGGATGCCCTTAATGTCTTTTTCTTGCCTAACTGCTATTGCAAGTACTTCCAGTACTATTTTGAACAGAAGTGCTGAGAGTGGGCATCCTTGTCTTGTCCCTTATCTTAAAGGGAAGGCCCTTAGTTTTTCTCCATCGAGGATAATGCTTGCCATAGGTTTGTGATAAATGGCTTTGACTATCTTGAGGAAAGTTCCTTCTAAACCCATTTTGGTAAGAGTTTTCATCAAAAGCTGGTGTTGGATTTCGTCAAGTGCTTTCTCTGCATCTATGGTATTAAACCTTTAGAGCAGTACAACGAGGCAGAGTATCACCAGGAGTGGCTGTGGGTCCCCTGCCAGTGCTTGAGGAACTTTCTCCCCCAATAAGCTTTCTCCCCCACTCCAGGGGCCTTGGATGTGGAGCAGTGACAGCTTCTGCCTCACGTATTTGAGGTCCTGAATTTGGTCATGGGCACTACATATGCGTACACAGACACAATTTGTTTTGCATTTGGTTTTGATATAAGAAAATCCCTTTTGCAGTTGCTTTTCTCTTAAATCTGGAATTTTGCTGTCATCTTTATAGCACAGGCCAGATGATACTTTTAAAAGTAAATGGTGGTCAGAATTTTCTGTAAGCATCTGGGTATGCTGTGCGACCAGCATAGCAGTTCCCTGCTCTGGAAGAGAACATTGCTTCAGAAGAGTTTTATTTTCCCTTGGAACATGTTCTGAAGCTAGATCAGGCCCAGCCTGAAGTATTTCTACCATACTAATCCAGTTTTGAATTTTCACTAAGCCCTGTCCTCAGACACTCATGCTGAGAACAACTGCTATCTACAAATGAATCAATTAGGGAGAATTTTGTCCCATACAAATAAAAACGGGGGAAATTTAGAGCTATTTATTAGGCAGTAAGTACTCAAAGGCAGTGTCATGAATTTATTGGAAAACGTTTGTAAATCTGAAGAAAAGTGTTTTATTCACAGTGGGAATTGATTTAACACAGATTAGAAGCATATTTTCCTCCTTTGCCACCTTATCTTTGTATTTTATAAGAGGTTAAGACCTCTTCTGAAGTATACTAGTGAGTGTTTGATTTTTACTGGCAAGAAGTTGTTTTAGGCCATGTAATGAAATTCCATCATTTACTAATGATGTGTGCTTTTGAAGTATAACACTTTTATTGAAGGCATAAATTATGTTATGGATGTGATGTTGTGCTATCTAAAAGTGAGTTTTGATGTGTTAATTTGTAGTGACTGACACATGAGGAGACCACAGGGGAAAGATAAGATTGGCACTGAAATGTTTAAGGGTGATCAATTCAAATGTCACTTTTCAGGAGGAGAGAATTATTTTTAAAATATGTCTTTAAAAGTGTGTAAATACAAGTGACTCTTACTTAGAGCTTATGGATGCAGAATCCCAGAATTGCCAGAAAATTAAGAAAGAGGATCTGTTGATTTGGGTGTTGTTGTTCTTTTTTTCTTTTGATTTGGCTGTTTTAACTGAACTTGATTTGACTATGAACTCAGCAGGAGAAAGTGCAGAGTATCTAGATAATAGGTCTCACAGGCTTCCAGATGTGGCTTTGGTAGTGTGATGACTATCTTCTGGGATGGTCCCCAACACCTCTATTTTCTTTGCCTATTCTTGCTGATCTTCCCACCAGTGCTGAGCATAGATCCCCTCTACTTAAATCCTGCCTGGCTTCATGACTACTCTGACTGATAGAATGTGGTGAAAATGGCATTCTGGGACTTCGAAGGCTAAGACTTAGGGCGCATCTGCTTTCTTCCTCTTGGAATGCTTGATCCTGAACCCCCTCTTGGCCTCCCCCACCAGTTGCCTAGTTATGAGATGCCCAAGGCCCAAAGTGTTTCAGGTGGAAAAGATGCCCTGGTCAGTACATCATTTGTATAGAAATTGCTAGCTTGTCTGAGTGAGCCATTTCTAGTCCTGAACATCAGTGACCCATTTCTAAACTTGAGCCTCAGCTGTTGGCACATGGAGTAAGAAAAGCACCTATCTGAGTTTAACAACATTCAGAATCTTGAAAAATGTTGCAACGGATTTTATTCTAAAGGAACAACATCTTCTATTTCCAGAAGGGTCCTTGTGGGTGGGGCATGACCCTGGGTCTTTGAATGAATTAAGTAAGAAGCTATGTCCTTAGGTAAGGATACTGTAAAGTAGATTTTTCACTCTAAGTGTTGGGTTGAAAACAATCCATAAGTGATAAGGTCTGGGGAAGATTATTGAGGTGAGGTTATAAGGTTCAAAATTAGTGCTTGGAAAGAAGTATACTTATTTCCTCAGTGGGTGAAAACTAAGATTTACCTGAGAAAAGTCATTAGGTTGCATTGTAGATTTCCAAAGGAATGTTAATCTTTTAAGCTAATGCTTTCATATTTTAATCTGTGACAAAGAAATGCATTCTTTGTCTAATAGCTATTTACACACTTGTACTTTGTTATGGTTTTGCATTTTGTGTGTTTGTGTTATATTTTAACTTTTAAAATTTTTTGATTATATCAGGGCTTTTGTTAAAGAAGATTTCAAATCAATGTAAAATTGATCTTACAAAGGCTACTCTGAGCTTATTAAAAAATTAGGTAATGATAATATCTTTAAAAGAAGAAAAGTTTCGAAAAGTTATTCAGAAGGTTTTCAATTTACATAAAGAAGTGAGAATGGGAATAATAGAGAGAACCTTGATTACAGAAATGGAAACTTTAAAAATGTGGAGGGAAGGTGACAGTGGTGGTGGGATTGGTGTTGGAATATTGAACACTTGTACCAAATAAGCAAGGACAACTTTGTAAATCACAGTGTTTAAATAAAGTATAGGGGGAGAAAAAAATATCTATTTTGATCTGACACAATCTCCTAAATTAATAGATTATCTTGGATAACCTACCTGAATGGTAGAAAATGTATTATCTTTTGTAAAAGAATGTAGATATACTTTGACTACTATTCTTAGATAATATTTGGGATAAAAGACAATAAATTGCCCTTTTAACACACCCAGATCCATAAGGAATGGCTACCTTTTCATTCCCAATGTCATTCCTCACTATGAGAATCTAGGGTTTCAAAGCAAAGCTCTGTGGTCCGACAAAGTGACTGCTACAATGACGGTAGGAGGGATTGTTCGGGATGAGAGATGTGTACTGAAAATATATAAAGAACCAAACGTGATAGCTTCTAAGTTTCTACATTGCTAACCATAATGCCCAAAAGTAGAGAGAGAGTATGGGGGAAATTGTCTGCCACAGAGGTAGGGGAGGGTTGGGATGTGGGGAGATACTGGGGATATTAGTGGTAGAAAATGTACACTGGTGGAGGGATGGGTGTTCGATCATTGTATGACTGAAACTCAAACATTAACGTTTTGTAACTGTATCTCATGGTGATTCAATTAAGAAAAAAGAATTAATATACATCAAGAAAAAAAAGAATCTAGAGTTTCTTCCCTGGAGTATGTGGTGATGGTGTTATACAGTAACTTTGTACACCGTTATCATAAAATTTCATCACTATTATAACAATGTTATATAAACTATTGCCTGGAGCGATAGCACAGCAGTAGGGTATTTGCCTTACACATGGCTGACCCGGGTTCGGTTTCTCCGCCCCTCTTGAGAACCCGGCAAGCTACTGAGAGTATCTTGCCTGCATGGCAGAGCCTGGCAAGATACATATGGTGTATTCAATATGCCAAAAACATTAACAAGTCTCAAAATGGAGACGTTACTGGTGCCCGCTCAAGCAAATCGATGAGCAACAGGATGACAGTGATAGAGTGATACAGTGAATCTAAAGCTTCTTAAATGGCTGATTTCAGGGTAGGGGAGTATAATAATGTTGGATTTATGTAAGATTATGTAACATATATAAGAGATTGTCTCAGAAAGTAAGAAAGTGATCAAAAAATGATGAAGGCATGTCACAAAGACATACATTGTTCTCACAGCCATAATACAGTATAATTTAAACACTAAAATACTTGAGGTTGGGCAGGAAAGATAGTACAGTGGGTAGGGCACTTTCTTTGCACATGACTGATCTGGGTTCAATCTCTGGCATCCCATATGGTCCTCTAAACTCTGTCAGGAATAATTCTTAAATACAGCGATGGGAGTAATACCAGAGTATTGCTGGGTAAGGCCTCAAATCCAAAAACTAAAATAAAATGAAAATATTTAAGGTTAAACTATAGATCATCAAAAACATTGGAGAATTAAAGGGGGACAAAAAGATCACTTTGTGGTAGCATACTAAGTGATGATTGATAAAGGATAGAAAATTATTTTGCAATCATAGCAGTAAAGCTCTATTTTTGAGTTCTTAAATTAGAATTTCCAAGTCTACAAGTAAAAAACACAGAATTTGAATTGGTAGAAAGGATTTTTCTAATTTTTGTTAGCTTCTGTGGACTTATCTATAATCTGACTTGTCCACAAACCTTTATGGTGAGTCCCAGAACAGAGAGAATCTGTATTTGATATCCCAGAAGTCTCATAGCTGGGGAATCACAGCAGGTACAGGGAAGGAAGGCAGGTAGATAAGAAGTGAGGCACAAGCATCACAATCCCTTTCTTTAACATCTCATCTTTAAGGGACAGTCAAGGACAGAGGCAGGAAGATTAACATGCAGGGTGATTCCTTAATAACACGGTGCTGTGATCACAGAGTAAGTATCGCCTGATTGAGCAGAGGATCCAGCTCTGGTTTGATCTGCTGGATGGGGGAAGGCAGTGGTCTCTAGCTCTATTGGTCTCCAGGTCCTGGCTTTCAGGGTCACAGATGGTGTCCATGGATGAGACTGGAGGGTGGACGGTAAGGCACAGAATCACCTACATATAGAGTCAAACCTTCATGCAATACATCAGTGGAAATCCCATGTAGGGAGGCTAGTATCTCTCTCTGTAGCAGAAACCAGCAAGGCTCCAGAGGACTCATGCAGACCCCTTTCTTATGCCACACGTGACCCCTTCCCATGGGCCATCACTGTATATCGCTGAATGAATGAGATTTTACTCAGGAAAAGCTTTAGGAAGTTTAGGAGGTGGTATTTGAACAGAAAGGGATTGAGGCACCATTAATTAGTGAGTTGAAGTGTTCGTCTAATTGCCCCCATAATATGGTATGATGGTTTGTGTGAAAGATTCAATTAGTCATACAAAATGAGGGTACTACATTTTTTCCCCAACTGAGTAGAAGTGTATATAACTTTAGATTCCATTACATACAGTTTGGCAGTGAAATGGAAGAGATCATCCCAGAATCCTGGCAGACAGTCTTTCTCCATAAACACCCCCTACTCTAACCCTCTAATGGCTGTTCCTACTAATTTTGTAAGCCTGAAAATTGGACCGTTATGTCTGTTTCTCATAGTGTATTATGAAACTCCATAGGGAGTCCCATATATATATATATATATTTTTTTGAGTTTTCCTGGGTAGCTGTCCAGTGTATTCAGTTATGTGTGAAATACATTTGGTCCCAAACCATTTGAACCTAGGAGAATTAGCTGTAATTGATTCTAGGAGATAAAATGTTTCCCCAGGATCTGATGAATTTGAAGGGTAGTTTTTCTTGTAGATCAGATAGATGTGAATCATCAAAAAGTGTGTGGTGTGGTATCTTTGTTTCTGAGCTTAGAATCCAGATGTAGGCTCTGGCTAGTGGTTCCAGGTTTCTGGTCAGTCTCTGTGAGTTAATAATAATTGCAAACATTTGGCTGGAGCTTTAAAGTTTTCACAGTACCTTCACATGCATTTATCACATTAGATGGTGCGGCTGGTAGGGAATGATTTGTTTCTTCACCCACTGACCCACATAGCCTGCCATAGATTTTGTCTCTTTCTTAGATTTTCTCCATGAGATGGACTCAGTTGCTAAAAAGTGTCTTAGAGCAGAACAAAAATGAATAAATATAGATTCTTTTGGTCTTTCCTGCTTTATAAGATTCAAGTTCTTATCTGTGGTTATAGAAAGAAATGTTAGTTGATATTAGGAGGTTGATTTTTCTTCTCACTTAACCATATTACACAGTTTCTTTGACATAAAAATAAAAATAGTTTTAGAACATGGCTCTGGGGCAGTGTCACATGCCTTACATGCTCAAGGACCTGAATTCTATCCCTGGCACCACTTAGCCACTCAGTATCACCATGTGTTGTTTCAGAGACCCTTGAGTACCACTCAATCTATATACTAGGTTTCTGAGGACATCACTTATGGTCCTGGTGGCATCCTGATACAGTAGGCTGTGGCCCTGGTGGCCCACATCATCTCAGGGCCCAAGAAATGCCCCCATATTGCTTGGGCTGAGCTTTGAACATTTAACTAAGTATCACTGTCAGTCAACCCTGAGCACAGCCTGGGAAGTTTTCCACATTAATAATAAAAACAAAGGTTTCAAAGAAATGGATCAAGCAATCCTAAAATTCATATGGAATAACAAACGTCCAAGGATAGCTAAAACAATTCTTGGGAAAAAGATGATGGGAGGCATCACCATCCCCAACCTCAAACTTTACTACAAAGCAGTAACAATTAAAACAGCATGGTACTGGAACAAAGGCAGAGCCGTAGACCAATGGAACAGGGTGGAATATCCCTACACACAACCCCAAATGTATGACCATCTAATCTTTGATAAGGGAGCAAGAGATGTGAAGTGGAGCAAGGAAAGCCTCTTTAACAAATGGTGCTGGCACAACTGGACAACCACATGCAAAAAAATGGGTTTAGACCTTGACCTGACACCATGCACAAAAGTCAGATCAAAATAGATTAAAGACCTCAACATTAGACCACAAACCATAAGGTACATTGAAGACAAGGTCGGCGAAACCCTCCACGATATTGAAGATAAAGGTATCTTCAAAGGTGACACGGAACTAAGCAATCTAGTAAAAACAGAGATCAACAAATGGGACTACATTAAACTAAAAAGCTTCTGCACCGCAAGAGATACAGTGACCAGAATCCAAAGACTATCCACAGAATGGGAAAGGATATTTACACAATACCCATCAGATAAGGGGTTGATATCAATGGTATATAAAGCACTGGTTGAACTCTACAAGAAGAAAACATCCAACCCCATCAAAAAATGGGGCGAAGAAATGAACAGAAACTTTACCAAGGAAGAAATACGAATGGCCAAAAGGCACATGAAAAAGTGCTCTGCATCACTAATCATCAGAGAGATGCAGATCAAAACAACTTTGAGATACCACCTCACACCACAGAGACTAGAACACATCCAAAAGAACAAAAGCAACCGCTGTTGGAGAGGATGTGGGGAGAAAGGGACCCTTCTTCACTGCTGGTGGGAATGCCGACTGGTTCAGCCCTTCTGGAAAACAATTTGGACGACTCTCAAAAAATTAGATATTGAATTCCCATTTGACCCAGCAATACCACTGCTGGGAATATATCCCAGAGAGGCAAAAAAGTACAATCGAAACAACATCTGCACATGTATGTTCATCGCAGCACTGTTTACAATAGCCAGAATCTGGAAAAAACCCGAATGCCCCAGAACGGATGACTGGTTGAGGAAACTTTGGTACATCTATACAATGGAATACTATGCAGCTGTTAGAAAAAAGGAGGTCAAGAATTTTGTAGTTAAGTGGATGGGCATGAAAAGTTTCATGCTGAGTGAAATGAGTCAGAAAGAGAGAGACAGACATAGAAAGATTGCACTCATCTATGGTATATAGAATAACAGAGTGGGAGACTAACACCCAAGAACTGTAGAAATAAGTACCAGGAGGTTGACTCCATGGCTTCGAGGCTGGCCTCACGTTCCGGGGAAAGGTCAACTCAGAGAAGCGATCACCAACTACATTGTAGTCGAAGGCCATGTGGGGGAAGGGAGTTGCGGGCTGAATGAGGGCTAGAGACTGAGCACAGCGGCCACTCAACACCTTTATTGCAAACCACAACAGCTAATTAGAGAGAGAAAACAGAAGGGAATGCCTTGCCACAGTGGCAGGGTGGGGTGGGGGGGAGATGGGATTGGGGAGGGTGGGAGGGACACTGGGTTTACGGGTGGTGGAGAATGGGCACTGGTGAAGGGATGGGTTCCAAACTTTGTATGAGGGAAGTATAAGCACAAAAGTGTATAAATCTGTAACTGTACCCTCACGGTGATTCTCTAATTAAAAATAAATAAATTAAAAAAAATGAAAAAAAATAATAAAAACAAAGGTTAACATGACTGTCATGACTAGAGATACTGATATACAGAAGT
The DNA here is from genome assembly GCF_027595985.1 of Sorex araneus. Classification (NCBI taxonomy): domain Eukaryota; kingdom Metazoa; phylum Chordata; class Mammalia; order Eulipotyphla; family Soricidae; genus Sorex; species Sorex araneus. The sequence continues at coordinate 323,230,702 of NC_073302.1, read as the reverse complement.
TTAGGAGAGTTTGAATTACACTTTTTAAGAGGTCACTTCAAGATACCAAAAGGTGGCTAACTCTTTGACTCTTGACCCTAGGAAATAGGACAGAGGCTGACAGAGCAGGAAAGAAATCAAGTGGGGCTGGGTAGCAAGAAGTTGATGGGAAGGGGGCTTAAGGGTACTGGGTACATCAGTGGATGTAGAGGAGTTATATCTTTGTGTATTTTTACTGCAGAGTCAGTAACTCTGAAAGCAGGAGCTCCAATCTACAAAAAAAAACACTTAAAAATATCCCTATCAGAGAGGCATGCTGGGGGTGAGGAGGCTGGGAGGAAACCTGGGGACACTGGTGGAGAGAAATTGACAGTGGTGCTGGAGCATAGTATGCCTAAAACTAAATGATGAATAACTTTGTAAGTCATGGTCCTGTAATTAAAAAATGTTTATAGGTCATAATGCTTGAAAAAAGACAAGGCTGGTTTAGTTTAGTTTTTCTTATTCCTTGATATGAATTTCTTTGAAAGTCTTAGAATCCATGGACACTTTTTTCTTTGCTTGTTTGTTGTTCTTATTGGTTTTATAACCTCACCTGGAGGTGCTCAGTGATTACTCCTGATGGGGCTCAGGGCCCTATATATGGTGCCAGGGACTGAACTGGATTAGCCACATGCAAAGTATTACCTTAATCCCTGTAGTGTCTCTCTCACTCTTGATAGAAGAACTGATGCTTAGGTGCTGGTTGTATTTCTGTAGGTGACTAGGACTAGTCCTTATGGGAAGGGGTCACAGTAATCAAATCTATTTTTAGAAGTACATTAGCATGTGTTTTTGCAAACTTGCATTTTATTCCTGTAAAATCCAGTGAATGCTGTCATAAAAAAAACTGTCAAGATTTATTGCTTCTTCATGAGACCCATGTCTAAACCAGGCACCCTAAACCTACTCATAGCTGCTACCTCTGAAACTCTACTCTGTAATTTGGTAAGTGTTTTAAAAAATGCAACTAAATGGCTACCACATGGTGGAAAATTAGTGACTTTTGTGTGGTATTAAATCCACACATGGAAAAAATTAAATATCATCCTCAATGCCCACCATGTGTTCAATTGTATTAAATGAAATGCTTATAAAGTGTGACATTATTTAACTTTTATAAGGTTTGTCACATCCAGTAAAATGCTTTACTGTTCTTTTGAAAAGTGTCCTACAGGTGACTTTTGAGATCACATCAGTCTGGATGCCATCTAATAAATATATAACTTGTAACTGATGTAACACCAGGCAACCAACACTGGAACATCAACTAGGGTTTCTTAATATAGCAACAAATGCTATAATGGACTATAGGAAATGAATAGTGTGATATAATAATAATAATAATAATAATAATAATCTCCTTTTCTCCAGAAAGGACTTTATATAACATGTTGGGTGAAGTACATAGCATAAGTTATTTGGACAAAATATTACTCATAAATGACTTCAAGTATTTTATATTTCCCTAAATTTGGATAGTCTGCATCAGTGAATGTGCCTGGGGGATAAATGTCTTAATTATATTGATATTACTGATAATAAGATTTTTCAGGAAATTCGACACCTTTATTTAGTTTACTTTGGTTCAAGAAAACATTTCCTGGGATTCAAGCCTCCTTTTGCTAGAAGTTAAATATATTAAATGTTTAGAACCCAGATGTTTTTGGGAACCCCAAACTTTGAAAATTGTAGCTCTGTTTCAGCAGGTGTAGTTTACAGCCCATCAGTGTCAAAATCACCTGGAAGATTGATTTGTTAATCCATGAAACCTGGTCTTCATTCTAGAGTCATGTACTCACCAAACAGTACCAATGACTCATCCATTCTAAAACTTTCGACCCTCTGACACGCCTCAGTCCTTATGTTCCAGAGAGAAAACCAGGCTGAAAAGCTTATTCAAATGTTACAAATATATGTAGTAGTATACCCACTATATATTATGCCAATTTTTATTCAGTGATCTTTTGGGTTTTCCAATGTACTAATGTATCCACACAGAATTGGTTCCCGGGAAAAAGTGAATTAAGGTGTACTTAATTGGTTAACCTGACATTTATCCAAGTTAGAACACATTCATTCTTGAAGCTTAACCTGATGGACAGTGAGCTGGGGACCTATTTTTCCTGAGACTTGATACCACAGGCCTCAACTCTATATAATTTATACATGTAGATTTCAGTCTGGGAGAGTTTACTTTCTAGTTGTAGGCCAAAGAGTTTGACCTGATCATATTGGTCAGAGATAAAATTCCAAGACAGTTTAAAAGTTTTAAAAGGTGGCCTTGGTTTTATACAAAGCATAGCAAAAAGTGATCAAATCCTGTCCTTCTTGGTAAAGAACATCATGGAAGTCGTTTTATTGCTTCATACTGTGAGACTATGTCTGCTGGGCAAATGCTTCAGATAAATGATCTTGATTCATCACCAAGCATACCTGAACTCAAACTATACCCTGAGACAAGCCAAAAAGAATCAATGACTTTGTCTTGAAGAAAAACAAATGAGGCATTTTTCAGGAGTATTTAGAGTTTTTAGGTGGGATTATTCCTACCTCTCTACTTGCTGCTCTGTGATAATGCCCTGGTGGCTTATGTTATAATATCTTTGGCTCTCCTGGGTTTAGAGCTTTCCATGAAGCGGCACATGGCTTGAGGCGGCTGGCACATACTCAAGTGCTCACAGAGCTGCTAAAAATGTAACTACCTGTAAAAGTCAATGTCTTTCAAATAAGATTTTTTTCCTTTAGTTCCAAATTTTGTCACTGGAAAATTAGCCTATTAGTGTCTGATGAGTGTGCTCCTGCAGTTATTTGTTCTATGAGGTTTCTTTATAATGCAATGGGAAAAGCCCATAAACAGACTATCCCTGTCTCAAAGATCTTGTTGTCTAAAATATTCCTTTTTCCAGGTCATGTTATGAGTCATGTTAAGGTCTCATATCTGGCTACCTTAGAAATGCCAACAGAGTCACCAGAATTGGGAAGTATTCTTTTTTCTTTCTAAAAATGGTTCAGATTGAGTTTTATAGCACAAAAATATTATTTGTTTTTTTGTCATTATTGATAAAAATGAGCATTTACCCACCAGTGGCCAAGAGTCAACAGTTTTCAAAGAAATAATGAAATGTATGCATCCTTTATTTATATTTTTGCTTCAGAGTACAGATGGGTAACTCTTGAATTTTGGAGACAACTGTATTTTCCAATAAAATATGTGGTTCCAGTTGCCAGCAAGAGGAAATTCAACCATCTAGTTTTGAGCATTGCAGTCTTTGCCTGCTTTGAGTCAATGAAGGGGAGATTATGGGTGTTTGGTCCAGTTGGAATTGGCTGTGGCTTCTTTGCCTGTAGCAGGAATCTGGCATGAATAGGCTTTGGCTTTCATTTATGAGGAAGGCTTGAGTGTTGAGCAGAGAGAAGCTGTTGTATTAAATAAGGCTTTGCCCCATTGCAGAGCTGCCTTCTGCTTGGCTTTGTGTCCCATGGGGTGTTTCTCTTCCATCTGGCTCCAGTGAAAGTCTAAGGAGGGGGGTGTTTCTGTTGCCTGGAACCTTCCATGCATAGCCCAGATGAGTTGTGCACAGGCCATTGACAACTTATGATACTTAATTGGAAGGGAAGTCAGCAAACACAGCATTGCTCCTCCAGTTTTGAGAATACTAATTAGAAGGAAAATAAAATATTTCAAAACTATCTTAGCTGAAAAGGTAGGATTGATTCAATTGTTAATCACTACAGTAAGAGTGTTATATGTAAAATATAATATGTAAAACACTTTACATATAACAGTGTTATATGTAAAATATATTTGTGTGACTATCTATATCATTGTATATAAGTATTTGTCAGATACCTATTTCTACTAGGAAAGCAAACACATAGAGGTCAGGGAGGGAGGTGACTCAAAGGACTGAAGCACATGCTTTGCATGGGGCAACCCCAGGTTTGATCTGTGGTACTTTATGTTATCTCAGGATTGCTGGAAGTGATCACTGAGCTGAGAGTAGTCCTTGAACATTTCTGGTTTGTGGCATATCTCTCCCTGTGGCCTCCCTCCCCAAATACATATATCTGTTTGAGGATCTTGTGCTGTAGGTAGCTGATTGGAATTCCAGTTCTTCTGGAAAGACCTATTCTTAGGCATTTTTCATTTCTTTATATTTTAATTTTTTGGTTTTTTTGGTGGGGGGAGGCATAAATGGTGATACTCAGGACTTACTCCTGGATCTATGCTCAAGAATCACTCCTGGTGGCTCAAGGAATCATATGGGATGCCAGGGATCAAACGTGGATCGACTGCATGTAAGGCAAGTGCCCTACCTCCTGTACTGTCACTCCAGCCCCATTTTTCATTGATTTAAAATGGAGTGGGAACTTACAGATACTCACTCAGCAACAATTGTTAAGGAGTTTTAGCTAATATGAGGATTGTTTTTGAAAGATGAGTTATTCCTATTGAGATAACAATCTCTTAATTGATCAATTTCAATTTTTTAATTTAGCACTGTAGCACTGACATCCCATTGTTCACTGAATTGCTCGAGCAGGCACCAGTAACATTGCCATTGTGAGACTTATTGTTACTGCCTTTGGCATATCGAAATGCCATGGGTAGCTTGCCAGGCTCTGCCATGCAGGCAGGATACTCTTGGTAACTTGCCAGGCTCTCCAAGAGGGACGGAGGAATCAAACCCGGGTCAGCCATGTGCAAGGCAAATGCCCTACCCACTGTGCTATCACTCCAGTCCTTCTTTAGGCACTAAAAAGATTGAACCTTCCATAAAGGGTTTGGACACAAACTCAACCACATATACCTTGAGATGGGGGTGAGGGTTACAGGGCCTCTAGTGTTCTGTAGCCAGAAATGGTACTGAGCCGCATGTTTTACTGAGGAAATGGAGAACACTGAGTGGCTGAGTTGGATTAAGGGAAAGTTGATCGGCTAAGAAAACTTCTGCTGTGCACAGGAGGGGAAAGCTTGTATCGATCACCTATCTCTGGGATAAGATCCAAACCTTGGAAAAGTGATAAGCTAAGAAGGGAAAGTATGATTATATGGTGAGGTAGGGTTTTTCTGGGACTTCTTGTCATTCAAGAGCCATTCTCAGGGATACATGAAAATGATTCCAATTAGCACTTACTCAGCGAGGCCCTCATTGTGTACAAGTTGATGCAACTTCTTTGAATGATGTTTGCTTGGGCTGGTAGGGGAGCTTTACGTGGTGGGCTGGCAGAGGGCTGCCATTCTAAGACCTTGTCTTGCGTAGGACTTACTGGGAGAGTAGACTATAAGAGTATAACACTGCCTTCCAATAGAAGAAAAAGCATGGACAGCCACATTAAAACGGGATATTAGAAAGCGAACAGAGCTGGAGCACCACACCACATCTGGTTTTGGTAAAGCCTGGCTTTTGTGCCCGATTTTATAGCTAAACTGACTGAAGTACCACAAGGTCAAGACTTGTCTAGGGTCAGCTCGTTGGTCAATAGCTCAGTTGCTATCTGATCCCCAAACTCTCGTAACAATCAGCCCTAAATTTTAATGGGTAAGCCACGTGGCCTGCTACAGACTATGCTACAAAATGTCCCAGATGTGCTTTGGGCGAAATTCTTCCGTGACCATATGAACATCAAGTCCCCTTAGGACTTTAAGATTATTAAATGTTCTCGGAGACCTCTTCGGCAGTGTAAGCGCATTAACCCGATGTTTAAGGATTTCCCCACATGACAGTGTTATAAGATTTTGTTATGAGGTCACTTCCTAGGAAGGCAGGGATTTAGAAGCTGCCATAGCAGGCAGTGAAGCAAACAACATGTGGCTTTGCTTTTAGTCTGTCATTTTAAGCAATGAAGAATTTATATGGGTAAGAGTTCTAATATAGCTGATATAGCTTTTTTTTGTTTGTTTAGAGGCTCTGGTTTCACCTTGAACACATTCTGCACATCAGTAGTGAGTGCACTTTATCCCTCAATGGTATATTAACTTCTAACATTTCTGACTTCCAGTCATGAGGATTTCAAAACCAATTGCATATTTGCAGTCAGGCTTTTCACTTTTAATGGTGCATTGAGAAGGCCAACTTTTCCCTATTTTCTATGCTATCTTCATCCCATTAACTACTATCAGCTCTGATAGAAACCATCCCTTCTCCTTAAAAGAATGAATCACGCTTTTGACCTTTTAAACAGAGTATTCAGATCATCTGGGTAAAGCTTACTGAGGCAGATTATGTGATGCTGTGCACACCTTCCCTCAAACCATCTCCCGGACCAGTCCTCTATCTTTATAGAGGTGACCGAGGTCTTTGAACTTGGGATCCAGCAGAAAAACTCAATACAAGGCACCTTTCAGAAATGCCTGAGCTTTTGTGAACATTTCTATTGTTATTTAAAAAAATGGACCAGAGTGGCAGTGGAAAGGTTAAGGCACTTGCTCTATTAGTTGGCAGCAGGAATGACCATGGTTTCAATCCTGGCACCACATAAAGTCCCTTGAGTGTGACCCCTGAACATAGAGCCAGGTGTGGTCCCTGAATATATATTGTAGGTGGGGCGGGGGGCACCAAGTCTGCTTTTTTTTAAAATAAAGCTTATGAATTTATTGAGACTACAAGAAATCCCCTCACCCCCACCTCTCCTTCCTCCGAATTAAATATGTGTCTGGTATAAATTTGACTGAGTTTATTTAACAAAGACCCACATAAACCAAACTCTGCCCTGTTTTTTGTTTGCCATGTATATTTGCTAAATCTGTAATTTGGTGTTTTCCTTTTCCACACACTGCCAGTCATGTAGAACCAATAATTGGCAACCGCAGTCCAACTGGCACACGAAAGAAAGGAATACGAGAATGGGGGGGGAATGGGGAGAGGGACTCAGGGTAACCAGGCAGAGGAAGGAGCAGGCTACCCCGACCAGAGACCTCGACAACTAACTGCTCAACCACGTCCTTACTCATTTGCTTGTCTTTTCTTCAGGTGGTTCTGAGATGAGAGCCAGCCCTTCACAAACAGCCAAATTTAACATGATTCACTAGACGGTTAGTGGAGTCAACCTGTTTGAAATGAACTTTTTCTATGGCCCTCTTCTAACATTGCTTCAGTCTAAGACTTTAGAAAACCACATCAGTTTGTTTCTTATGGCTAATATGCTATACCCATATAAAAATATGATGTGAGGTAAAATGATGGAATTGAAATTTATGCTTGTCATCAAAATGGTATAGGAGGTAATTTTATACATTTTATTAAGAAATATTACATTATTCCTCTCTCTCCCATCCTTCATTTTTTCCTTAAGAAATATTTAGTTTCTATGATGTGTAAGGCATAGAGCACAGTGGGAAACATAAATCATCTTGTTTTATGTCATAGACTATAAATCTTTAGTAGTATAATGAATTAAACAGAGTACCTCAGTCATTAGCAATAATTATTTTAATTAAGTAGTTCATCAAAGTATGCAATGAGTGATTTTTTTTTCATTTCTGGGCCACCCCTGATGGAGTTTAGAGGCTACTCTAGCTCTGGGCTTGGGGTAACACCTGGCAGTGTTTTAGTGGATGGTTTAGTGCAGGGTATCAAACCTGGGCTCCCAGAATATAAATTCACATACTTAGTACTTAGCTTTTTGAGCCATCTCTATGACCCACAGTGAGTTATTTTCATTTTATTTTAATTAATTATTACTTGGGGTTTTTCAGTCAGTGCTTAGAAGGCTCAGGAGTCTTTCCTGGTGATTCTCCACCAAAGGTGGCTCAATGTGGGGGCCTGAGAATGTGGTACTGCTTAGACACTGTGGTGCTGGGGATTACCTGGCCCACTCAGGGGTGCTCAGGGGACTCCACACTGTGCCCTGTGACACTGTGGGGACCACTTAGTACTAGGGATTGAACTGGGCCAACAGCTTGCAAGGCATGTATCCTAACTGCTGTGCTCTCTCTCTGGCCCCAGTGAGTTATTTTTTTTGTCTCCATCAGTAGTACCTTGTTTTCGGTAATGATTATTAAGATGGCCCAAACCCATTTCCAAACACTAGCTCAACTGGATTCTCAAAACATGTTTGTTGAATTGAATGATGTCCATGGGATTCAGAAGGCCTTATTTAGAGAGCTTTGCAAGGAAAATATTGTTTATTGTAAAAACATTGTAAAATGATAGAAAGCATGGGAAAAATGAATATCAATAATTCCATTATAAGAAAAAGTATCATTCTGAATATATATGCATATATTAAAAGAGACTGGACTGGAGCAATAGCACAGTGGGTAGGGCATTTGTCTTGCATGTAACTGACCTGGGTTCAATTCCTCCGTCCCTCTCAGAGCCCGGCAAGCTACCGAGAGTATCCCGCCCACATGGCAGAGCCTGGCAAGCTACCCGTGACGTACTGGATATGCCAAAAACAGTAACAACAAGCTTCACAATGGAGACGTTACTGGTGCCTGCTTGAGCAAATTGGTGAACAACGGGATGGCAGTGCTATAGTGCTACTATTAAAAGAGAAAGGAAAAATGATTACATATACATAATATGTATAATAAAGTTGAGATCACATTATTTTGATTTTAAACTTGACTTTAATATTTCATATATCACAGCACTGATTTTTGTTAATAAAGTTTTTAAAAATGTGATTTTTGGAGAGTCGGAGAGGTAGTATGGTGATTAGGACATACGCTAAGCCTAGCACACACCCAATCTGGGTTTTATTCCTGGCACAATAAGCCCTGAGAATGGCTGATTGCAGCCCAGAGGCCTCTGAGCTCTTCTACGCGTGGTCCTGAAGGGTCCCAGCATCACCAGAGGGATAATTTTGCTATTGTGGTATCCCTAGCACCACAGAAACCAAATAGCATCACATACTCGCCTTTGCACTGAACTGCCAGCCTGGTTGGCCAGAACTTGCCAGTGCCTACCTACTGTCCCTGTACAATAAGTGTGATTTCTGAATGATACTTTGTTATGTGAATAGACACATGTTGAACTTTAAGGTTGTTTAAATTTTAATTGTTTTTCTTTGGGGGCCACATCAGGCATTGTTCAGGGGTTACTTCTGGCTTTGCTCTCAGGAATTACTGTTGGGGGTGCCCAGAGGACCATATAGGATACTGAGGATTGAACCCTGGTTTGGCCAACATGCGGGGCATGTGTCTTACCCATTGTACTATCTCTCTGGCCTACGTTATTTAATTTTTGATTAATTATCTTTATATATAAACCTTTCTAAAGATCTGGTTATTTCTAGGATACCATTTCCAGAAGAATTATTGGAATTATTGAACTAAAAGTATAATTATCTTCTAAGTCTCTTATATTTCCAGCACTGTATTTTAATTAGCATTGGATAAGTATGTTTGCATACTTCAAATTTTAAAATTTTGATTATCAACATTTAAAAGTATTGTTTTGGGGAATATTTCAGCAGAAACTTTATTCCATTCAGTATAACAGTTTTTCTGTTAACATATAGAAGTGATCTAATAAAATATACCCTGAAATACTTTTTCAGTATAATTTACATAAGTTTTCTTCATTTTTTTAGCAAGCCATAGAAACCATCTTTGGAAGTCTTGAAGATTACATATGACAATTTATATAAAAATGGGATTATTTTCTATAATATTTCCTACAGAAGTTTATTTAGTTTCTTCTTAAACATTTCCAGGGACTAGGGGTTTATAACTTCACTAGGAAAACCTTCAAACTTAATTTTTATTTATGTGGTTGAGGCTGTCTGTGCTCATCCACTGTTTGGTTTCTTGAAGATGATCCAAACAGACTTTATAGCCAATGAACCATATGGTTGGATTGCATTTCCTACAAGTTGTGTGTGATACATATTATCTTTATTCCCTATTAAAACTTACTAAGGATTAACTAGGGATAGTCTTAAAAGAATCCAGCAAATATTGGCCCTGGGTAGAGGTCAATTTCAAGTGACTTAATTATGGTATTATACATGGTGCTTTGGACTCTGTGCCTCAGCATCCTGGAATGATGATTTTGCTATTAAGAAAAATGTCTTTTTGGACCATATGCATTCTACTCAATATAATCCTGTGACATTGACACTGGGCATTGTGTTAGAGAAAAATTTCCTGGAATGTAGAATTCTTGGATCACACATTATTTTTGTAAGGTTGACAAACATGATGATTTATTGTTTATTATCATGTGTTACCATGATAATAGTTACATATGTGTAGTACTTGTATTCACAAATTAATGTACAAATACACTTAATTATGTAAGACTTCTAATTTTTAAACCTTGGTTGCACACAGTAGTGTTCATAGCATAAGCTGGCTCTGTGCTCAGGGATTACTTCTGGGGTTGCTTGGGGGATCCTATGTGGTGCTGGAAATTGAAGCAGGGTTGGCTGTCTGCAAGGCAAGCACCTTAACCCCTGTACTATTCTTTCTCCATTTTAAGGATATAGAAATTAAATGTCTTGTCAGAAGTCACCAGCTAATTTACTTAAACCGAAATCAGTTCAGAAATTCAAGAACAAAATTTCTGATCCCACATCTTGTACTCTGTTTGTGTCTTAATGTAATATGTAAGCACTGTATCTCAAGGCATATTGATTTGAAATAATTTAGTTATCAAGTAATCACCTAATACTGTTAGGAATTCTCTCATCTGAGAATAGCACACTATAGATAGAACCTTATTTTGGAAAAGTTCTACATTTGTGTATCAATGCCATTAGGTTAAACTCATTTTTTAGGTTTGTACAAAACTTATAAGTGGGAGAGGTTAAAGGTTAAAGATTTTCTTCTTGTATTTGAATGCCTGCCATACTTATCAGTGAGGATGCTTATGATGACTGGCTGTGGGAAATGTGTACTGATATGGGGTGCCATCACTAATGAAGAATGTGTTGGAGAGATAGTACAATGGACAAAATGCTTGCCTTGCACAAAGCTGACCCATGACTGATCCCAGAACCTCACATGGTCCCCTGTGCAATTCCAGGAGTGATCCATGAGTGTGAAGAGCAGAGCAAGGAGTAAACTTTGAGCACTGGCAGGTGCAACCAAAAAGTGACAAAAATGAAAGAAGAAAGAAAGAAAGAAAGAAAGAAAGAAAGAAAGAAAGAAAGAAAGAAAGAAAGAAAGAAAGAAAGATAGAAAAATGGGACGGGTTAGGTTGGAGATGCCCAAGAAAAGTGACCCTTTTGGTGTCAGATTCATAAATATTTATATTCATCTTATATTCAAATACTGATATTCATCACCTGTAAATTTATAAACACCAGTTTCTACAGACAGAAGGAGAGAAGACTGCTGGAGCCATTTATGACCTTTAGCTCCTTAAATAAGAGAGCTGGAGTGAAGATAAAGGTCGTGTTGGAAGTGGAGTATCAAGACTTTCATTAGTTCATGAATCAGGATTTTATTTCAACCTAACTCTTCATGCTGGCACCCTAGGGTGTAGTAAAACAGAGTTCTAATCAAAACAGCATAATGAAATATAATCTGAAAAGGAATAGGTTTATAGGTTAGCTTTCAAAACAGACAGGTGTTTTGTTATTTTAAGAATAAAATTTTCTAACTGACAAGCTTCTTTTGCAGTTGAATATAGTCTGCAAGATGCATTTTTTTCTTACAGAGCTTCAAGCAGTCTCATAGTAAGGCACTTAAAGGTCACAGAAATAGAATGAAATTAAGGGTTGAAAAATCTTTTGAGTTAGTAGCAGTGCACTGCCATGCTCACATCAACTTTCTTAAACACAAGTATGCATTCTTTTCTAAGAGGATGAGCTAATTCCACTCAATTAGTTTATTCATAATATCAGTAAATATTTATTGTGCCAAGAATATTTTTACCCATTTTCTACTGCTGCAAGTGGAAAAGAAAGGTTAAGAAGTACAAGAGTAATTTTGAACTAGAATAGCAATGCATCAGATGATTACATTAGACTATTTACATTGTGTTCTCAGGCCCAGAAAGTAATTGTCTTCCAGAAAATAATTTATCTAGATTTAATTGTGAAGATTTAAATCCCTAATTAAATAATTCTAGAAAAGTCAGAGATTTATATTATTTATTTCTCAGTCCTTTACCATTGTATGGTTGTTTTGAAAGCAATGAACTACAATCATGTGTTGGGTATAAATAATAATAGTCTTGCCTAGAATTGGATCTCATATATATGCAGATGATCCCCAAATTTCTATTGCCTTGTAGTTTTTAGTTATAATGTTATCATAGTTCATGCGGCAGTAGCTGTATACATCACGTGCTCCCTTGGTAGTATTTCCCCATGTACTTGAATAAGTCTCCTGTTGTTTCATTCAATATTCCCCTAAGTGTACAAAATTCACCCAAATATTGCATTTGAATTCAGGTGTAAATATAATATAATGGCCTAATGATGCTGTTCTCAGTATGTGTCCCTAACTCTCAGTGACACATGACTGTATTGCATTTATAGCCACTGTGTCCGTGGAATTAATGTCTTAATTTAAAAAATTGATGACACCATCATTTATAAGATATACAATTTTTACAAATTTAAGATTCACTAAATGTGAATACATTTAAAAGCCAGCAGTAGGATCTATTTATTTATGCAAATTTATTTTGTGTTCTAAAGTTTGGGTGTAAGTCTTTGTCATACTCAGGGTCTAAGGTTTCTTGTGTGTGTGTGTTTGTGTGTGTGTGTGTAGAGTGATGCATAATTTCATACTGGCAGCTTGCTTCTATAAGACCTTCTTTCTCTGGCACCTCAGCACCTCAAAGGCTATTGGATACTACACTTTTGGGACACAGTGAAGAATTTTATGTCTGAATGGGCCAGAGAGGTAGTACACAGGTTAAGGTACCACATATAGTACAAAATATATGGTACCTCAAGCACCACTAGGAGTGAGACCTTAGCATAGGTCAGGAGTAAGCCCTGAGCAAGACCTGGTGTGGCCTTGAGCTCTTACACCCCCCACCAAAAAAAATTTTTCATCTAAATATGTCTTTTTCTTACTTGATTCCTGAATCTCTGAAAGCAAATAATTTGGTGCTTATGATAGGTAATGTTTGGAATTTGAGAGATGATTTTTTTGTGCAGTCACATAACCTCTCTTAGCTCTGGAAGTTCTGTCATTTATTCCAGAGAGAAGGCTATGTTCATTTAGTTTAGGCAATAACAAATAGTTATATTAAAATAGTAGCTTGCAAATGCTGTTTCTTTTGACATAGATCCCAAATTAAACATTACTCCAGAAATTTAAAATTTTAAAATACCTGATCTTAGGATGAAGGAAATAGAACAAGTAAAACACAAATGGTTATGTTTCCTTCTAGGAAGAGCACGAGGTAGACAAAGAACTGATAACCCCTTCTATTCCTCCTTGACATCTGATAAATTTTAGCTACACTTGACCCCTTTGATGGTTTATGTGTATGTGTATATGTTTGTGCTTGACTGTGTTGATATATTCTATTTGGATTTCAAAAAACCCCCCACAAGTCAAAGGTGATGAACTTTACCAGTTCATAAAAAATATAGAAACCAAATGTGAATCTAGCAAGAGTAAGATTTGTCAAGAAATATTTTCTGCTACCATCAATATTTAAAGAAAATAGCATTGAAGTAAAGCCAACATGTAATTCTTTCTCTTTAGGAAAGTTCAACACTCAAATAGAAGTTTTTAAAAAAATTAAATAAAAATATTTAATTTATATCAATGATGTATTTCAAATAGACTAAAAGAAAGAAAATCAGAGTTCCTATTTCTAATTCTTAGTGTGAATACTAACTAGAATCCATCAGTGTAGCTGGCTGATTCTCTAGAAATGATTGATTATCATGTCAATGAAAAATTCATGTATAAACACAATCTGTTTTTGTCCTGAAACTTACAAAAAGTTACCAGCACAATGCAAATAACTCTTTTACCTGATTTAAAAAAAGTTTTTCTTTTTTGTTTTTTGGGTCATACTGCACAATGATAAGGGGTTACTCCTAGCTCAGGAATTACTTCTGGTGGTGCTCTGGGGATCTGTTGGGATTCTGGGTATTGAGCCTGGGTTGACATGTGCTTTTATTTTACATTATTTTTAATACCGTACACCACATTTTCTATTATTTTTCCCTATGTCCTCCAGATAACCATGACCATTAGAAATTAACATTGATATATTGCTACCATGCAATTTTTAGAGACCATATTTGCCAGTTGTTCCAATAATATTCTTTATAGCAAAATGGTTGTTCAGAATCTTGTTTTTTACTTATTTTTTATATCTCTTTTGTTTTATTTTGAAATAGCTCATTCCTCTTTACTTTGCCTTCTTGACATTTTTTTGCTTTGTTTTTTTTTGCTATGTATTTATTTAATTTTTTTTATTTCATAAGGTTGTTCACATTAATTGATTATGTTCAATATTTCAACACCAATCTCACCACAATTACACCTTCCCACCACCATTATTTTGAATTTTCCCACCACCATTCAAGCCTGCCTGCCAGGACAGATGCTAGATAATTTATTTTCTGTTGCTTGTTATGAATATCATGAGAAGTCCTGGAACTCTAAAATTGTAAATGATTGGGTTCTGGAGACATCTCTGAAGGGAGCTAATCCATTTTGAGACTCATTTGGGAGTCTCTAGATGAAGAGATGTATTGATGTGCTGAGAGGACACAGAGAGGCAGTTCGTGAGTGTGACAGTCAGGACCCCAAGCAGGCAGGGAGACGGGAAGGGACCGCCCATCTCTGCTGCTGCCATGTGGCCTGGAGTCTTAGTCCTTCAACCCGCATACCTGGATTTTGCTTCTGGAAGCTTGTGGCCATCGGGGTTTCATCTGGAGTGGGCTAAGAGGGCACACGTACTCCATCTGAGGTGCCCTGGTGGAATTGGCTTGGTAGGGGTCCGGAGAGATCTCTGGCAAGCTGCTTTCTTCCAGGATTCGTTGCTGTGTCTGTCTTTCTTGACAGTTTTTGAAGATTGCATGCAAGTTACTTTGTAGGATGTCTCTCATTTTTTTCTGATATATTCCCATGATTACACTCAAGGTCTGCTGTTTTGAGAGAAATGTCACACAGTTTTCATTGTGTCATTTTGGATAGTGCTCAATTTTCCACTTGACTCATTTGTTGGTAATGTTTAGATTGATCACTTGATTGAGATAATATATATCAGTATTTTCACAAAGATATTCATTTCTCCTTTATAATTATTAATTTTTGTGGGAATTCCTTGAGTGTGAAATTATTATATTCCCAGTAAAATTTAATTAGTTTATATGTATCAGTATGTTTCTGTGGTTTTACATTTTAATTAGTGGGTTAAAATCTTATATCACTTGTCATCCCATTGATCTTTTATTTGCTCGAGCAGGCGCCAGTAACATCTCCATTCATCCCTGTCGCGTGCTACTGTAGCCCAACGGTATCTGCTTGCTGCAGGAACATGAAGAGCCTCAAATTGTTCATTCCGAGTTTTGACAAAGAAGTCTGACCATCTCGTTGGTGGGTGGCCACGTAGTATTTTGATGTGGAATCCAGTCGGTAATAGCTCTAGTCCAGCGGTCATCCCTGAATCGAATTACATGTCTGGCCCATCTGATCTTTCGACGCCTTGGCAAACTAGACAGTGTCCCTGATTCTTGATCGTCAATGAATGTCAGAACTCTGGATTCCTTCTCTCACATGAGGGAAATGTGATACTCCAAGCATAGCTCTTTCGATTCCTCTTTGGGATACCCAAATAGTTTTCTCGTCCTATTTTCGTAGAGCCCAGGTCTCTGAGGCATATGTTAGTGCAGGAAGAACAGTGGAGTCGAAAATATGTGCCAGGAGTTGGAGGTTCTTTGTCCCTTTAACCACTTCTTCAATACTCTTGAAGGCATTCCACGCTGCTCTCTTCCTTCTGCGCAGTTCTGGTGCCAAGTCGTTCCTCATGTTGAGTTCTCGACCCAGGTACATATAGCTGCCGCATTCGGAGTTTTTTCCATTGAGAGCAAATGGATCGTCAGGGACTAGTTCATTTTTCATGAACACTGTCTTGGTGAGATTCAGCTGCAGTCCAACCTTTCCACACTCACAGTCGAAGTCGGCCAGCATTTGTTCTGCTTGGTTAATGTTTGGTGTTATGAGAACGATGTCATCAGTGAAGCGGAGGTGGTGTAGGTGCCAACCATCTATCTTCTCTCCCATTCCTTCCCATTCTAGTCATTGCATCACGTTCTTGAGGGTGGCACTGAAGAGTTTCGGTGAAATGGTATCAACCTGCCAACCCCCTCTCTTTACGTCAATGATCACTTCCTTGTAGAATGGTGAGATCCTGGTGGTGAATCCGTAATACAGCTCACGGAGGATAGTGATGTACTGAATTTGAATGCCCTGTTTGGCTAGGGCTTCGATGACCGCTTCAGTCTCAACAGAATCAAAAGCCTTCTTTAAGTCAAAGAACGTTAGACAGAGTGGCATCTTGAACTCTCGTGAAACTTTAATGAACTTGGTCACTGTGTGGGTATGGTGGATCGATCGTGCTGAATCCTTTTCGGAACCTGGCTTGCTTGCATGGTTGTCATTCACCTAGTGTTCTGCCTATTCTATTCAGGAAGACTTGAGTGAACAACTTGCATACAATGGACAATAGGCAGACTGGGCAACAGTTGCTGATGTCATGGATGTCTCTCTTCTTGTACAACGGAATGGTTCTGCTGGTTTTCCATTGGGACAGAACCTTGCATTCGAACAGGTAGTGTGTGAAGAACCAAGCCAGGGTATAGACCAGTACTGGCGGCAGATTCTTCAGGTGTTTGGGTCTGACCTTTTCTGGACCAGGTGCTGTATGCGTATTTACCAACTAAATGGCGTGTTGGATTTCGGAAGGGAGGATATTGGGAACAATGTATCCATCCTGCAGAATTTGGTATGTGAGCAGGTAGACGTGGCTCTCAAAGAGATCTGAATAGAAGTCAAAAATAATCCTCTCCGAACAAAAGGGAATACCCTGCCATAGTGGCAGTGTGGGGTGGGGGGAGACGGGACTGGGGAGGGGGGAGAGGGATGTTGGGTTTACTTTTGGTAGAGAATGGGCACTCGTGAAGGGATGGGTTATCAAACTTTGTAAGGGAGAAACATGAGCACAAAAATGTATAAATCTGTAACTGTACCCTCACGTTGACTCACTAATTAAAAATAAAATATTAAATTAAAAAAATAATCCTCTCCATTGCCCTTCTGGAATTTGTGACAGATCCATCAGGACGTCAGAGGGCAGTCATCGTGGTCTTATAGTTGGTGAAAGACAGGTGAGCATTGCAAATACTTTTCCCAGCTTCTGCCATATTGGCCAACACTGCTGCTCTTCTCTCTTTGAGATCTTCCTTTATCACTTCTCTGCACAGCTTTACGAGCTCAGACATTAGCTTGTGATTGCCTGAGGCTTGTGCCAAACCACGTTGGTGAATGAGCTCGAGAGTTTCCAGAGATAGGCGTCTGTTTGTGGCTTTCCCATTCTCAGTATTTCTCGTGCAGTCATGGAGGTGCTGATGCAGTCGATGGTATTCCTCCTTGATGTTGTCAACGATGGCATCTTCCCATGTTGCTGCAACAGTGCCAAAGAGCTCCCAGTTGGTGGTCATTCTGGGAGTTCTCTTAAACTTAAACTTTGTAGTCCTTTCTCCCCGCTGTGAAGTAGAATTTTGCATGAAGGAGATAGTGGTCCAATCCCGTTTGGAATTTTGGGACAACAGCAACATCGGTCAGGCAAAACCATCAATTGAATATGATGTGGTCAATTTTGTTGTGGAACTGTCCACTGGGAGACTCCCATGTCAAACGTTTCAATTCGGCTTTCTGGAACTGTGAGTTACCATGGATGGTCTTGGTTGACATGATGAACTCAGACAGTCTCTCACCCTGTTCATTCCATTCTAGGCTGTGGGTCCTGATATGGAGTTCTTTGGGTGACTTTCTTGGTCCTATCTTGGCATTGAAATCGCTGACAATGATCTTGTAGAAGTTGTAGTCTTCTTTATAGAACTTCTCCAGCTCCATATAGAATTTCTCAATTTGTTTCTCATCATAGTTGGATGTTGGTGCGTTAGACAACGAAGATAGAAACTGCCAGCAGTGAGCCACATCTATTCAAGTGTATTCATCTGATTCAGGTTGCTCAGCATTTGAATGAATCAATGCTCATGGCCAAGTTCATGTTGACAAAGACACCGATGCCACTGATGCCTCTATTGTCGCATGTTCCCAGGAACAGTTCTTCTCCAGTGTCAAAAATGGTGTGATGTGATTGATGCATTCTCGTTTTGGTCAGACCAATGATGTTGTACTTGATCTTCTGCGCTTGCACCATCAGATCCTCAATGGATGCTTTCGATGCTAGCATATGTGCATTGGAAGTATAGACAGTAATTTTAGTCCTTCTTTGTTTTGGCAGTCTAGTTCGTCCCTGGGATTTTATCAGCCTCTCCTTGCTCATCCTTCTTAACGCTGCCGTATTGGGAGCTCTTTCAGTGTCAGGCAAATGAGGCCCATTGTTGTTACTGTTTTTGGTATATAAAATACACCATGGTTAGCTTGCCAGGCTCTGCCATATGGGCAGGGAACTCTTGGTAGCTTGCCGGGCTCTCCGGGAGGGATGGAGGCTTTTAGGTCGGCCTCCAATCGCCCTTATAGGTGTTCCCATGGTTCACACCATATTTGAACACCACACCATAAGGCACTTAATACTTATTTTCCATAATTTCTGCACCATATTTGATGGGTTAAAAATCTATTTCTGACAATTAGTTAATAATTATTCCCCCCCACAGTATTGCTAACATTTGTTAACATTTTGATAACATCTTTCAGCTGACATTTTGCTTCTTGACACATCTCTGTATATAGATACCCTTCTCATGCCTATGTCAGAAGTGATGAGCTCTTGAACATGACACCTCTGTTAGGTTTTCCTTGTGGTTCTTTCCAGTGCCAGGGAGCCAATAGGGGTCAGCTGCATGCAAGGCAGGTGCATTAAACCTTGTGATGTTTCTCTCCAACAGGAGAGAGGACAAAAGGTAATGCCCTGCCACAGAGGCAGGGTGGGGTGGTGGGGGTTGAGGTGAGGGTGGTGGGAGGGATACTGGGAACATTGGTGGAGGAGAATGGGCACTGGTGGAGGTATGTAAACCAAATCCAAAAATGAAAGTTCATAAGTTTGTAATTGTACCCCATGGTGATTTACTAATAAAAATTAAAAAAATAAATAAAATAATAAAAAATAAAATTAAATCACACGCAAAGTGATGTTTCTCTTGTCCAGAGATACATATTTCTTACAGATTTCGAGGTTAGGAAGTCCAAGATCAAGGGGGGCAGGAATTGTTTCCTAGTTCATAGATGGCCATCTTCTCTCTGTGGTCTTATGGGCAAAAGGACCTTCTGGGATCTCTATAAGACCACTAATCCCATTCACAAAGCCTGCACATGATCTAATCAATTCTGAAAGCCATCATTTTGGGTGACTAGTATTCCAATATATGAATTTTGGGGATAAATAAGCACAGAACTCTTGCATTGACAGTATAGTTGGTGGCTCATAACAAACTACAGGTTACGTCAAGTCTGCATTAGACGTAACCAAGGCTCTCTGTGTCTAGTGGCACAGAGAGTTCTGAGCCAAGGAAGAAGGAGCAGAGTCCTGGGGCTGGCTACCTTCGGAAGAGAAGGCTTGAGTGACAGGCTGAGATTGTGAGGGAAGCACAGTTCTCTCAGAGCAGCTGAGGAAACCCTGGGGCATGCATACAATGTTGGTCATAAGATACTCGGAGATGCTATTCTCATGAGGAATAAAGGCACAGACGTGTTTCTTGGAGGGCTTCAGATCCACCAGCAAACCTCTCTGACTTCTATCATTGGCTGTTGAGATATTGATCTCGTAAAGGTCTGAGAATGATTTTCCCTCTTTTATAAAAGGATTTTCATTAGTTTATAATATTGTTGATTTTTAGGTACAGAGCTTAGTACCTCACTCGCTATACCCACTCCCAAGTTTTCCAGAATATCTCACCACCAAAAACACCTCTCTACCCATTCCTGCCTCTTCCCACCTTCTGTTTCAGAAACACCATACTTTTCATTGATTTCTAGGTGGTAGAGACCCCCCACCCCATTTGTTTGCTTTAGTTAACAGTGTTCCAAAGTGCACCCCATAATATCATATTTTTAAATCACCAGGATATTCGATATTCCAAAAACAGTAACAAGTCTCACAATGGAGACGTTACTGGTACCCGCTCGAGCAAATCGATGAGCAATGGGATGACAGTGACAGTGACAGGGTGATTTTATTTTATATATATTTTTTGCTTTTTGGGTCACACCCGGCGATGCACAGGGGTTACTCCTGGTTCTACACTCAGGAATAACTCCTGGCGGTGCTCAGGGGACCATATGGGATGCTGGGATTCGAACCTGGGTCGGCCGCGTGCAAGGCAAACGCCCTACCCGCTGTGCTATCGCTCCAGCCCCGACAGGGTGATTTTAAAAATCACATCTGCTTTCTTCTGTGCCATATACATCTGTGGCGACAAGGAAGAACTATCAGTTAGAATCTAGTGTAAAGGAATAATGACAAATCACAACAGGTGAAACAGTCCTGAATATCTTCAGTTATTTTTCTGAATTTTTCATACGTATAAATTAAGTCATTATCATTGGTATTATTCCCATTTAACCATGAGAAAATTAAAGCACTATGAGGTGAAATAACACTACTGTTGCGCAGATGACAATGACTTTGGAAAACTGGCAGTGTAGCTCGGGAGCTCTTATTCTGTGAAAGAGCATCCTGCTATGCTGGGAGAAGGAAAAACTACAGGGTGTGCAAAACATTGCTACCTCAAAATATTATTCTCCTCATAAATTAGGTCATTTTAGAGCCTGGAAGCTAACATATGAAGCATTTTTTTTAATTGAACAGTCTCTCCAATTTCGCATAATCTTTTTGAAGTGATTTATAGCATTATACTGTTGGATATTAACCTTAAGTGTTTTAGGCTTTATCAGTGACTTGCCCCTTTAGCTCCCCCCTGAGAAGCTTACAGTGCTCTTATGAGCACTCCTAATCTCCCGAGTTTATCTTTTTTTTACTTTAAAAATTTTATTGGATGACCATGAGATATAGTTACAAGCTTTCATGTTTGAGTTACAATCACACAATGATCAAACACCCATCCCTTCACCAGTGTACATTCGCACCACCAACATGCCTGGTATACCCCCTCCCCTTTCCCACCCTTCCACTGCCTCCAAGACAGACAATACTCCCCATACTCTCTCTCTCCTTTTGGACATTATGGTTTGTAGTGCAGATACTAAGAGGTTATCATGTTTGATCCAGAGTTTATCTTTAACCTTTCCTTTGTGCTTTACCTCTCATTGTTACATTCCCCAAGTCAGTCTTGGTTACTTAGAACCCAAAACTTTTGGTATTCTGGACTTTGTATTTGAAGTGGATTACTTGCTTTTCTATTTCCCCTATAGCCTTTTCATATTTTACTATAAAGCTATGTTCTTTGCTTAAACATAGAAATATTGCTAATGCTATGTTCCTAATATTTGGTAGTTGACTGACTGAAATACATCCATTCCTGGGCATCCGTCATTATTATTTGACTCAGGCTTTGGTTGCCATAGTTACTAACACTCCACAAAGGAAGGTGGGACTGGGATGGACCTGGAGTGAGCAGCAAACCTACCTCTGCATCGAAATGGGACAATCTAGAAAGCATAAAAGCATGGTCTTGATGCAAACTGTTATGATTCAAGAAACAGGACCCCCATGGGGAAGGACAAGCTGAACCAGCCTGAGGACTTAGATTTATGGTAAAAGCCTGACTTGCCCTCAGAGACTAGAGAACTAAGTTTTGGAATCTGTATCTCTTACTGCTTTTATCCAAATAACTCAGATATACTACTGTCCTTCCTGTTCTCTTGTATCTTTCAGAATTAAGATGATCTTTGAGTAGCACATTCTATTTTCCCAAATAATAATTTGAGGTATAACAGAAGAATATGCACCTTGTTCATTATTAAAATTATTCTATCAAACCTTTTGCTCTTGGACCATGAAGGTTATCTTTGTCAATAGATTTCATGAGTGCAATTATTCATTTACAACAGTCCATATTCTGTTGACTTGGTTTTCCTTAAAAAGCATATCTGAGGCAAACCTGGCTGATAACTGCAGAGGGTTTCATGAGGTGATAGTGTGTTCCAGCAGCCTGTCTCGATCTATATGCTATACCCATAGATCCTGCCTGAAATGAATTCTCTGGCATCTGTCTTTACCTTTCTTTAAACTCATTGTATTAAAAAGTGCTCTTTGGGAGAAGTCAAGAATGCATTGTTCCATATCTATGATGAGAGGCAGATCTCTCACCAAAGGAAAACTCTGCAGTTTGAAGGGCAGTATAGGTTGGCACTTAAAAAGGAATTCCAGCATTATCTGGCAGTGGGCCTACATTTTCAATGAACTGCGATTTGAAGAGATTTTCATCATGTTAGTATCTTTGTTCTTTCAGTGTAGTGCTCTTCTAACAAAGGGCAAGAAATGAGGATACACAGGTTAGCCCAAGAATCATGGCTACACATAGGAACATGAACAATTCTAGTTGTATTTGAACCAAACATAGCATCATACTTGCTGACTTATTTGAAGTAAAGAAAAAAAATTGAAAATGAGCTTAAAAGTATTTTATCTCAATCTAGTTTTGACGCTTGTTTTCTTTTTTTGAAAAATATTTCTCATTAAGGTAACATTACATCATAACACTAGATTAGTTTCATATGAACATCATTATAAATGAATGCCACAGATACTGTTTTAAATTCACCACTGAAAGTCCCATTGTGTCACCAAACAATTGATCCCATTTTACCAGGCTTATGACCATCCTTTTCCCCTTCACTTTTGATGATTACCAACTTGTTTATATTATAAACATTGGTTTTCATATTTTCAGTTAATTTTTTCTCTTTATGTGTCAGATATCAGTGAAATAAGTGTTTATATTTTTCTACCTGACATATTTCCTGGAATAATACCTTCTGGCAGCTTCTGTGCTATTAAATATTGCAGGATTTTATCTCTTTTTATTGATGACTATTTCATTGTGTGCATGTACCACATCCTCTTCATCCAATCATTTATTAATGGGTGCTCAATTGCGTCTATTGGCTGTCGTAATTAATGCTGTATTGAATATGATCCTTATCTTTTTCTTTTTGTTCCATTTGTATTTAAGAAGATAATTTGAAGATATGGTGAAAGCTTTATATAAAAGAACACTTTAAGTTTTTAATTGTGTTTTCAAATTTTTTCTCCAGTGGTTTGATCAATTTTTTTGTTATGTGAATCTTTTGTGGGTCCAAGCAAATCTCCAGGGCAATTTTTGTCCATGCAATGGTTCAGCAATTTAGACTCCTTCAATCTTCTAGTCCTGCTAACTCCATGTAATATCTCCATTTTCTTGGTTGAAGAGAAAGAGTAGATAAAGAGTTGTTAAAGGTTTCATGTCTTCAACCTGAAACAGGTATAGATCACTTTATATTTCATTGACTTGCAGCTTCCATAAAGCCCAGTGTAACATGGAAGAATAGTTTTCCATGTGCTTAGAAAGAGGAGAATTAGATATTTGGTGAACATTAATGTACTGTTGACATAGCCATACTGTCCTGTCAGTATCCACAGACATAGCCCAAATGGTCTGTAGCCCATATGAATGTATTTGTGCCCCCAAGTTTGCTGCCCTTTATAAGAACTCATTCCACTATATGAAACTTACTCCACTGTGAAGTTGATTTCTTGTTTCTCTGGAGCATTAGAGGTTATCAAGACGAATTCCTTCCCACAGAAAATTTCCTACTTCCTACTTTTTCCTGTTCTATTTGTTTTATTCAGAGGAATAGTATTGCTTGAGGTTTTGGGTAGAGTCTGAATTTATTGTGCAGTAGCCAGAGCTCCAAGAATTGATGTATTCAGCACCTCTGATTTGTATTAACTTCAATTGTCTAATCTTCCACGTACCTATAAAGGCATTTCGATCAGTTTGATGTGATTGGCCTGAAAATCTTTAGTGCACATTTTCAACATTTCCAAATATGGTTATAGAGCTGATTCTTTCCCCTTACACCCCATAGAGAGATGGGTATCTACAATACAAAAGGAAAGGGCAGATTTAGAGATTTTGACAGGTATTGGTATCCAAGGAATTCAAATTCATTTCTTTTATTTCTAATACTTTTCATGACTTTGTGTAAATCCAAGGTTCTGCCTGCTACCATATTCTTCCTTTCCAGAGCATTCCTTTTTAACATTTTTCAGAGTGTAGGTCAGCTAACAGTGAATTTTCTTGACTTTTATTTGTCTGAAAAAGTTCTTATTTCTTTTGGGGGAAAGTACCTTTCTAGCAAATAGAGTGAGCTTTGGAATGCCTTTTTTTCCCTCAGCCTTTTCAAGTCCTATTCTGTATCAAATGCTTCCTGATGAGAAGTCTACTTAACATTTCCTGTACTATAAATAACTATAAAAGGTTTGGGATTTTATTCTGCATGAAAGCTTAACATTTAATGTGCTACAGTTGTATTGAATCTGAAGTTTGTAGTAGAAAACAAGAGACTCCTGAGTACGAGACAAAGAGGTTTTCATGGGCAGTAAGCAAATCTGCCCTTTGTTCTTGGAGAGAGACACTGTATTTTCCAAGCCTATAAGTGAACAAGACTTTCAGTTGTAAACTTGTTGCTCTGGAAATAAATACTATTTATATCTTATTAGGTTATTTTCTATAAGAAATCTTTGAGGCATTTTGAAATAATGGATGATCAGTTTCTTGCTTTGTGAGATGTTCAGAAGGTGAGAGACCCACGGAAATTTGTTTCCCCTCCCAAAAAGTGCCTATTTTTTCTGTTTTCATAGGTTTTTTTCTTTCCATTTTCAGCATGTCAAATATGAGGTGCCTAGAGGTATATGTATTTGCATGTGCATATATGCATGTGTGTATGTGTGTGTTTGACTTGCAAATTTATAATTTGATTTGCAAATCAGGAAATTTATTTGTGTTCTCTGAGCTTTTAGGATCTAAAGTTTGGGGTATTTTGTGAATTTTGTGACACTCTTGGTTATTATTTCTTTTTCATTTTCGGTTTCTGGACCACAGCTGACAGTGTTCAGGGCATAGTCCTTGATCTGTACTCAGAGATTACTTTTGGTGGTGCTCAGGGACCAAATGCAGTACTAGGGATTGAGTCTGGTTGGTAGTGTGCAAGAAAAGTACCCTATCTGCTGTAGTCTCTCTGTTAATTTAGTTAATATTCCTTAAAATATTTCTTCTGTTCTACTTTAACTCTTTACTTGTTCTGGGATTCTGATAATGAATTGGTTAGACTATTTGATATTATCTGAGTTTCTGAATGTTGCCTTTTACCTCCTTCATTAATTTTTCTTTTGTGTTTTAACCTATGTGATTTTATGTTTGCTGATTCTCTCCTGGGTTTGGTTGAAAGGAACAAAATGAGGCTGTAGCGCATATTCCTAATATTCACTACTGTGCTTTTTGTGTCTATTATTTGAAATTGAATATTTCTTTTCCCAACCTCAGCTTGTGATTAATATATGTGTATATGTGTATATATATAAATAAATGTTACCACAATAGGGTTAATTAACATTCATCAGTTTACATAATAACTTTTTGTACTTATGGCAGAACATTTAGAGATCTACTCTTTAAGCCACTTTTTAAAAAATTTATTTATTTTATTGAATCACCATGTGGAAAGTTACAAAGCTTTCAGGCTTATGTCTCAGTTATACAATGCTCGAACACCTGTCCCTTCACCAGTGCCCATATTCCACCACCAAAAACCCCAGTATACCTCCCACCCCACACACCCCTCCACCTCCGCTTATATAGCTGATAAATTTCACTTCATTTTCTCTTTCTATTGATTATATTTGATTTTTCAACACAAAACTCACTATTGTTGGAGTTTCCCCCCAAAAAACAGCCCTGCTGACAAGGAAGCATTTGATAATTAGTTTTCCATTGCCGAGAAAGAAGAACCTTTCCCCTCCTCGGCCGGCGTGGGGCTATGGCTTAGTTCACAGTCTAGAGACATTGCTGCAAGCAGTTGCTGGTACCAAAAGTAGTCTAGCTGGCCTCCGGATCATGGTTGGTCAGCAGCAGAGTGGCCGCACAAACCTGTGTAACCCACTTTTTAAAAATTTAAAAACCACGATTTACAAAGCTGCTCATAATATGATTATTTCAGGCATCCACGCATTCAGTGTTCTAACACCAGTCTTACCACCAGTGTGACTTCCTTCCACAAATGCCCCTGGTTTTCCACCTCTCAAGCCTGCCCCTCTTAGCAGGCACACATTTATTACCGATTTCTTGTTACAACAAAATGCCAAATCGAATGATCAGAAACTAGATCAGTAAAAATCAACTTGTGGTAATTGTTGTAGCTCACAATGGTGTTACTAAAGTCATTGACTGAGATTTACTGAGCTTGTTGGTTGGGGTTGAGTCTTTTGGTTATTGTTTCCACTCATTGAGCTTGGTGAGTTTCTATGAAACTTTCCCATCAAATTTGCTGTGCGCCTGCTGGGCTGTTAGGACTGTGAACTGTTAAGGAGGTGTTGTGAAAAATCAGCTCCAGAAGCCATTTGTATCTTGTGGAGGAGGTCAGGTGTGGTAGCTGCTGGGCCTCTGTGGAAGGTGGGGGATTCGTCCCACCCCCACTGTGAGAAGAACTCAGTGTTTTCAGCCTGGAAATTGATCTATCTGGAAAGTTTCAGCTTGGAAACTTTTCAATTTTAGCCATTTTCAAGTCTAAAATACAATTTTATTTTTTTAAAAATTTACTTATTAGGGGCTGGAGTTATATCATAACAGGTAGGGGGTTTGCCTTGCACGCGGCTGACCTGAGTTCGATTCCCAGCATCCCATATGGTCCCCCAAGCACCGCCAGGAGTAATTCCTGAGTTCAGAGCCAGGAATAACCCCTGAGCATCAGCAGGTGTGACCCAAAAAGCAAAAAAAAATTACTTATTAAGGTACTGTGATTTACAGTACTGTTATTGATAGTTTCACACACATATGTATAATTCCTATGACATAGTATTATTAACTATAGTCATTATGGTAAATACTAGATTTCCTAGAACTCATTTCTCTTCTGTCTGGACCAATGTGTCCTGATTTTCTTATCACCAGCTCCTGATACCACTATTTTGCTATCTCTATGAAATTTTTTAAAAGATTACACATATAATTAATACTACACAGTTTTTGTCTTTTTCTGACTATTCCTCAGCATAATACACTTTATGTTTGTCCACATTTTGCAACACACACAGACACACATGTGTATATACACATGCATATATATATACCCTATATACATATATACATTTGTTTATACTCAAATAAAAGAACATAACTCTGTAATCTTTTTCTTTTTGATATTATGACACATCTGTTGGTGCCCAGGACATACTCCTGGCTCTATGCCCAGGGATCCTAGGAATTGAATATGAGCTGGTTGTGTGCAAGTAAAGTACCCTACCTGTTGTACTATCTCTTGGACCCCAACTTCTCAATATTTTTAAAATAATTTCTTTCAATGTAAAAGAGATGCCATATGTAAAACTTTTATATATAATACCACATGTGAATTACCTTTAAATCTGTCATGGGTTGAACGATATTCCCCAATTATTCATATGTTAAAATTTCAACTTCTCATATCTAAGACTATGAAAATAAGTCTTTAAAGAGGTAATTCATTTATAAGCACAAAAGTGTATAAATCTGTAACTGTACCCTCACGGTGATTCTCTAATTAAAAATAAATAAATTTAAAAAAAAGAATAAAAAAAAAGAGGTAATTCATTAAAATAAGGTTCTTAGATTCAGAGAAATAGAATAGGGGTTAATAACTTGTGTTGACAACCTCCTACAATTATATTGTATAAGCAGAGGTTGACTTTTTATGACTCATATTGGGAATCACTTGTGGCAAATTCATTGGTCTACCCTAATAAGTCACATGCTTGCCCATGTTCAAGGTTTACTTCCTATTTATTACTCTTTAGTATTAACTCCTATATGCCTTTGTCTACATGAAAGTAGAGAAATGAGGTAAGGTAATATTAAATAAAATCTAAAAGCCAAGTAGACCGTGCTATTACAAAATAAAATACAATTTATAAAGATGCTACTTGAAATGCAATGAGTAGAAACTTTTCTCTCCATATTCCAAAGTTTTCTATTGAACTTGTGACTGGAGTAGTTTTAGATTGGTATGTTGGTCTCTAATCAGAGGGAGAGTTTACCTGCCTCAGAGGAGTTCACTTGACAGAATCAGAAATTCTAAAACTCAAATATCAAAAATATGGCTACAACATGAAGCTCTATTTGAAAGTCAGTGCCAGACAGATTCAGTCTTTTCTCCCAGATAAGAATGAACATAATAAATAGGAATAGGGACTCATGATGAAGCTATAACTCAGCCCTGAAACTCAGCAGGGAAGGTAGAGTGACAAGGAGATTTTGAAGAGAGATATGTGTCAGGATATGGAGGCTTTCCTCTAAATGAGACAGCCATTTGGTTAGGACAATCCCCTTAACAAGCTGAAACATCCAGGACTGAGGTTAAGTTTCTTGGCTAATGAAGACTTGAGTTATATTCAGATCATCCTATTTATTCTAACTAAGACCTCTTCGACCTCTTCATATTCTCATCAATGTCTTTTTAATGAAAAACCAAAGATTGCTTTTTATATCTCTTTGAAAAACAAGAATCAGTTTGATTAACGGCTTTCGATTCTAACGCCAGGAAGCTGGTAGGAGGAAGGGTTTTCATGGCACGGTCTCTCTAAACCTGGAGTGGATCAAACCAATTTTCAGTGAGGATAGTGAGAGAGGTTTTGGGTGCCATGAAAAGGATTCCAGGTATTTCACTAATGCTTCCTGAATATCCAGTGCTCAATAACTGTCACTGATAGGTTGGAACTGTGTGGCTTGTGCTGACGGTTTTGTGTGGTGTCCACTGACCAGAGCAAGGCGGAGGGAGAAAGTAAGAGTTGGACTGCTCCAGTCCTGGGTTCCCAGATGTGGTGTGGTGAACTAGATGTTGCCCCTTAGGTAGACATTATATAAGCAAATGGGATTCTCTGTTACTTAGTCTGGGGACATCTGCTCCCTTGGAGCTGAGTCCTGGAGCAGTGAAGTCCAATGCTGGGGATGCTTCAATATCCTTTCTCAGATTTCAATAGTCTGTGGATATCATGCAGCTTAGCTCCATTGGTTTTCAAAGTCAGATGTTTTGGGCAAGTGTCTCTCGGGTTATCTATCGGTCTTAAGGTTGGCATGCACAATGTGTGGTAAACTCTCTGCTCCTCAGGAAGAATCTCCAGATTTTGAGTTTGAGTTCCTTTCCAATGAGATATAATGCTATTTCAGAGAAATTACTTGTTTTTTCAAAGACAGATGTCAGAGAAATATGTGGTATGGCTTATCCCAGATTTTCTTTCTCCCTGACCAGGTAGTGATCGTGGGATTCTTGTTGCAAAATTCAAGGCTTAATTATAACCTAGTGTAAGCCCCTTGAATTGTAAGAACGAACGTGCAGAGGAGAGTCTAATGAGCTGTAAAAATGTGCCTTGTTAATTCAACCTGTTTTTTTTTTAGATAAATATTTAAAAATGTACCAGGCAGTTCTGTTTCCAAGAATTTATTTCCCAGACTATTTCCATATTTCTTACTACAAATAAAAATTTTGTGGGCTTAAAAATAAGTGAAGGAATGTTGCCTGTGTGTTTATGAACTTCCACAGCAGGGCCAACTTCTGGTTTTACAATTTAAAGAGAGAAACTAAAATGTATGTTAGCTTGATTAGCTAACAGGAGAGTCTCCATTGGTGCTTAAATGTTGTTCTCTGCAGTGGTGGGATATTTCTTCTTAATGCATGCTTGATCAGCATTAGAAAATACTGGGTTTGTAGAATGCTATATTGACAAGCCAGTGTTTCTGAAAAGAACCATACATTATGTTGCCATATTGTACAGAAGAGCACATGGACATAAGACACTCAAAAATGTTAGAATTTGTGAAAGGCACTTTATCTTCGTTTAAAATGATATTGTTGTGCAAGTATGACACCAAAGATGTAATGGTAGTAATTTCTTCTTTCTAATGCAACTACCCAGTGCTGCTGCCATGCATTGGCAAGTAAATAAATCAGCACTAGTAAATCCAAAATCATTCTCCAGGCAGGGATTCCTCTAAACGAATCACCCAGGAAAGCAAACAAACACACCACAAAGAGTAATTAAGAAACCTGTGAAATCTGGTGGAGCGGGGAGAAGATGCTTGTGGGAAGGCAGGGAACAGAATTGACATGTGATAGGTCACCCATGATTAAACCGGAGACACAGCTCAGAGTTCCACACCAGCCTAAGTAGATCAAACAAGGTGTTATTTGTATTCATTTCTGGAAGATACCAAGTTTATGGTGAAATATCTTTGTCATATATTTTTGGGGATGGTGTGCTAAGAATGCTGCATGTTAGTGAAGACTAAATTGTGGTAATATCACATTATACCTCTGAAAGGGCTTTAAAATACTAAAGTGAATTCAGGAAAGTATATAGCAAGGAAGTGGGGACTTTTGGAGATGACTGGAGATGAGCAATACTTGTACATTTCAGACAGTGGTGGGAGGTGGCTGGTAGGAGGGTTGAGAGTGAAGGATGTACAGTGCTGAGACATTTCTGTGGCTATATATCATCTCTTAGTAAGAGTGACATAAGGACATCGGTGGAGGGATTGGGGCACTTTGGTGGTGGTCCAGGTGCAGTAGTTTTGTATACCCAAACCATGAAAGTTAACACTATTATCATCATGCTATATAAGTTATAATTTAAAGAAAAAATAGAGAAGTCAGAGAGATATGGTACTCAGGCTAAGGAGCCTGCCTTGCATGCCCCTGGTTTTGGTTTGATCTCCTGCATTTAATAGTGTCCCCTGAGCACTGCCAGGACTGGTCCCTGAGCCCAGACCCTCAAGAAGTACTGAGTGAGCCTGGTATGCCCCACAAAGCCCCCTAAAAATAAACCAATAAACCAACAAGCCAGTGGCAACAACAACAACAACATAAATATCTCTTTCCAGCTTCTGCCAAAGGCACGTTCTCCCATCCTTAGACCTTGAGGCTTTATTTACTTCAGCTCAAGCAATGTGCTTTAAGGGAAGGTGTGTGCACTTCTCTACACAGAACATAAATCCTATGAACATTTTTTTTAAATGTGTTTAAGACTAGAGTCTTCTTTGTATTTAAATAAAAGATTCTTGTGAATGCTCAGTGGCAAAACCTTCCTAATTAGGTGCCTATGTTTTTTATTTTATCTTTGGGATTTGGGGGTGTACCCCAACTTACTGACCCCAGATGATAATCCCCCAGGTCTAGAAGTATGTATGCAGATTCACGTAGAATCTGGATAGACCCAATTTTGGTTGGGTTCAAGCAGCACCATTATGCATTTTGGAGCACACTGAGTTCAGAGTCTGGTCTTGTCTCTTTCGTGGGGCCAAATCCATTGGGCCAGGTTTGTTGTATTTCGAGTGGAAGAACTGAGAGAAGTGCTAGGTATGCTTCTCCAGCCCCTACAATATTTCAGGGACCATAGATGCCACCACCTACTTCTCTTATTTCCTATGTAGTAAGAAAATAGGTTGCATAACCATGTTTTTAAAAGTTAGGGATGGGGAGACCTGGAGAGCAATGCAATTTCTTTCTCATAGCTAGAGTTAAACTCTTCAGATAGATGAAGAACTGATCATGTTGGGATATAATTAGGGAGGAAGAAATGAAAGAATGTTTGTTGAGTGTTTGCATTGGGACAGACCAAATTTTGGTCCTTAGAACAGCCTTGTAGGAGGGTTGTAACTATGCAGTTTGGCAGCAAGGGAACTTGGCCTTGTTGCACCAGGTTATGGAGCTGGCAAGAGGCAGAGCTTGCATTTTCTCTGGGCTCTGTGTAATCTTGGAGTCGAGCTCTTTGCCAATACTAATCTAAATAAGTTCTTGTCAGTGCTAAGCATATGCTAGTAAAAATAATTCATCCGAATGACTATGAAGTAAAGGAAATGTCAGACAAAAAACATTCTCATTGTAAGATAAAGACACTGAGACTTGGCAAGGTGATGATTTGTGTTTTTGGGTCATGGGTATGTCAGTGGCAGTGTCAAGGGGAAAGGTCTAAATGCTTTGCTTTTTTTTTTTGACTTTTCTTTCTTCTCTGAAGAAAAGACATAGCGAGGGGGAGTCCCAGTAGGGGTGAGATTATTATATCTGGATCCTGAGTCACATTGGGTAAATATTAACTGCCTGGCTCTATCTATCTATCTATCTATCTATCTATCTATCTATCTATCTATCTATCTATCTATCTATCTATCTAATATATATATTCTTTTTGAAAACATAAACTAAAAAATACACCCCTTCCCTATGCTTTATTGCTGTTGTAGTTGATTGGGTCACATTCCTTCAGTTGTGGTACCTGCACAAATTCTTCTTGTAATTCTCTATGTGGGCTGTAAGGAACTCACACAGAGCTCCCTGGGCTCTACACTCCTGGTCACAGTGCTCACATAGTCTTAGTTTTAGTATTTAAACAGACATGACTGTACCCTGGTGAGTGCACAGTCTGTTCTGGAGAGGGAGGAGATGAGAGAGGAGAGATGAGGAGGGGAAGGGACAGGAAAGGAGCTAGAGGGTAGGGAGTAGGGTAGGGCAGGTTGGGGGTCCCAGACAGCATAGCTATGGGACTACCTTCTGAACATGTGATGAACTCTCAGCTTCACACTTGCAGGAAGGTATTATTTTTACCCGAGATCCTATTTATTGAGAAGCCATTGTCTCTACTATAATATGCATGTAACAGTATGCACCTTCCTATGTCATTTTGAGGTTACATGGGATAAATGCTCAGGGAGAGAGGGGGCTCAGTATGTATGTCCCCCCACCCTTCGTCTTCCAAATATATGAGTCTGGATGAAAGCTGATATCAGTGACTTATGGTTTTTAGTGAAGTTAGTTGTTCTGATGGGGATAGGATACATTGATGATTTTTCTATTTCTATATGTAGAAAGTGTTTACAGACCTGCAATTTGAGTGTTTAACCTCTGCCATTCCCTTGTATGCCCAGCCTGCAGCATGAACAATCACAAAATCATTTTCAAAATATTTAAATGTTATTTAACATTTAGTCTTAAAGAGAACAATTAGAAAAAGTATTTGTTTCAAAAACAAAATTAAAAAAATTAAAACAGAATTGATCAATAACAAACTCCATAATGAAGGAAAAAAATTACACTTAATGATGTGTATAATGTTACTGACTTGTCAAACAAAAGAGATAGTTCTCACCTAATATCCTCATCACTTTGGACAATTGGTGGTGATGATTATTTAATATCATAAGTACATGCCACTAAATATTTTTCCACATTTACAATTTTTTTAAATAGATAAGAGCTAAAAGAATAATAAAACACTTAAAAATATGAAATCATTTTCTGATTAAAAATTTACTTTAGATTTGTAGTCCTAATCATATTTCAGATGACTTCAATTTGTATATCAAATAAATTTGTTTATGCTCATAGTAAGATAATGAAACATTTTTGGAATCACTTTAAAAAACGTTTTGGGCAAGTTTGGGCTATACCCAAATATGCTCAAGACTTTGTCCCAGCTCTGTGCTCAGAGATCACACCCAGTGGGGCTCTGGGGACCATGCGTGGAGTGTATTGGAACAGGAGTTAGCCATGTTCGAGGGAAGTGTCTGATTACTATTTCTTCAGCCCCAAGACCAAGTTTTCAAAATTGCAATTTAGTTAGATGCTTCTGAATGTTGCACATGGGTCTGTGTGCCTGGAGTGAAGTAATCACTGGTGCTCAGGAGAGCTCAGTGCTTAGGAAAGTGCCCACACCTATGTACAAATATCCATAGTGCTTCTCTAAAAGTCCTGTAGAGAAAAACTCGAAATAGCTTGCATATCCAGCAGAGGACAGTACAGTCCCAGCGTTCTGTTCTGACTGGCTTTCTTTCCGATGACTGTAGAAGCAGTGTTCTGAAGTTCCCAGGCAGCTGACACGTAATTGCAGATATTAAACATTTTTGAGGAGGAACACAGAATGTCTCATGAGGTCAATGAAGTTCTTTGTCAGGTCTCTCTGTAGATCTGACCCTTTAACATGACAGTTCAGAACTGAAAGATATGCCTGGTCTTCATTGATTTACAGAATTGTGCATATCACAAGCTTCATTGACTCCACATGTCTGTGGTTTTATTTTGTGTAAATAACAACAGCATTTCCTGTGACTATACTTGGGTACTACTTAACCTAGATGACTAAATTAATTGTATCATCTTCATATGTTGCCCCAATGTTATTTTTGAATTTCCGTGATCTCTTGAGCAGCAGAGTATTATAGGGATCTTAGAAGATGGAAGGAGGTTAATGTTTTTCCTTCCCTGCTCTCCAATCTCCTCGGTCTTCCAATTTTTCTTGGGAGTTTTTTTGGGTTGGCTTCAGCAGAAAATCTAGGCCATTTTCTTTTTTCTACGGGAAATAAAACCTTCAAAGGCAGAAGGAGAAATTGAGAACCCTGGAGCAAATCTTTGGTAAATTTCGTGCTGCTTTGGTTTTTATTTCTTGATCTGCATGAATGGAAATGCTGTGTATTTTACATGGAAGAGGTTATTATCTAATGTAGGGGCCACAAGAAGCTATTTATGTGACCAAATTAGAATAAAATGCTATGGGGATAAGTAGTTTAGAACCACTAATTACTGTGTTTCTATGGGGAAAATCATGAAGAATGTTGGGTGGTAATAAGAGTGTGTTTTCCACATTTTCATTGGTGTTCCCTGCAACCACCATACTGTTTGTGGTTCCTGCTGGAACTGACCAGCAGTTCATCGCAATGCTTACCATGTCAAAGACTAACTAGTAGGCCGAAGCAAAATAAGTTTCTAAAAATCCCAATACATATTTGTAGCTTAAAATGAGTTTTTTAAAAAAAATGTTGAACTAACATTGCTTTATAACATTGTTATAAAAACCATTAAAAACCAACATTGCCATACTATATTAAGTTTATTACTAAAGGTCAAGTCTACCCTTCACCATACAATTGCTTTCTTTTATGTAATGCATCCACTCTTGAAAATCTTAAAATTACTTGTGGATTGTGGTTTCAAATTCAGAAATCCAGTAACTCTCATATCAGGAAGTCCTTGAAGACCAAAGTTTGGGATTATGTTCCTTTTGAAGAGTTCCTGGAATAAAAGCTGTTCAAAAGGAGCCATTGCACTCACTGTGTGAAGAAAATACAAGCATATAATAATACATATTAATATTTAAAAAAATTGAGTCTTCAATTCAATTGAAAATTATTTATCAGACATACATTATGTATGGGCTGGAGCGATAGCACAGCGGGTAGGGCATTTGCCTTGCACGTGGGTGACCTGGGTTCAATTCCTCTGACCCTCCCGGAGAGCCTTGCAAGCTACGAAGAGAATCTCGCCTGCGTGGCAGAGCCTGGCAAACGACCCGTGGCGTATTTGATATGCCAAAAACAGTAACAACAAGTCTCACAATGGAGACGTTACTGGTGCCTGCTTGAGTAAATCAATGGGCAACAGGATGACAGTGACAGTGACGTTATATATATTTTCCCATTAAAATCTGAAAATCTTGCGTGTTGAAAGTAGATTAGAGACTGAACACGATGGCCAACTCAGTGCCCCTACTGCAAACCACAACACCCAAAAGGAGAGAGAGAGAAAACAAATTGGAATGCCCTGCCACAGAGGTGGGGTGGGGCAGGGGGAATGGGATCAGGGGATGGGAGGGATACTGGGTTCATTGGTGGTGGAGAATGGACACTGGTGGAAGGATGGGCTCTCGAACATTGCATGAGGGAAAAACAAGCACGAAAAGGTGTGAATCTGTATCTGTACCCTCACTGTGACTCACTACAAAAAAATAAAAAAATAAAAAAATAAAAAAAAATCTGAAAATCTTTTCCCATTAAAAATCTGATTTTAATTCATATTTTATTATGTTTTTTAGCCTACTGTTTTAGTGATCCTTGAAAACTATATTAAACGTCATGGATGAGGTGTGATTTAAACCAGATATTGAAAATTGAATGTCATGAGGCAGGGAAGATAGGAAATCAAGGTCATAACATTCTATGGACCCTTAAATGGAATTTGCCTACATTCATGAAAGAGGACTTATAATACCCTGTTAGTCACCTGAATGTGCCATCTTCACCATGAGGGGCTGTAAAGAATTGAGAGGCAGAGACCCAGCAGTTTTAAATATCTAGGAATTTTCTGCTTAGCTTGGCCCATCATATGTAGACAGTTAGTGGATATAGGAGTTCCTGATGTAGAATAAATAAAAAAGTACCTGAGGCTGAGAGCTGGAAATGAGCAAGGTCCACATGTACAAGTGTAGGGGAGAGGAGAGAAATTAGGAAGGAAATGCCACAGCTTAGAGCGGAGAGTTTGGGTTCAGAGTGGCAAAATAAATAAATAAATAAAAATTCAAGGCAGATTATGGACATTACCATCAAGATAATAAGGAAGAATTTATTTACTTTTTTATTTATGGGTTTGGGCCATTCCAGAGGTGCTAGGCCTTACTGCTGGCTCTGTGATCAGGGATCACTTTTGGAGATGCTTACAGTACCATACGGAGTGCCAGGGATCAAACTCTGGTCAGCCGCATACAAGGCAGATGCCCTGCCTGCTGTACTATTGCTCTAGCCCCTTGAGGGAGAACTTAGTGGTGATGTGGTAGCAGTAGAGAAAACTGAATGCAGGAATGTGACTTAAAGCAAGGCTTCACTTGTATCACTTGTCATCCAGTTGCTCATTGATTTGCTAGAGTGGGCGCCAGTAACGTCTCCATTCATCCCTGTTGAATGCTTGTGTAGCCCAATGGCATCTGCTCGCTCCAGGAACACGAAGAGCCTCAAACTGTTTATTCAGGGTCTTGACGAAGAAGTCTGACCATCTCTTAGGTGAGCGGCCAGGTGTTCTTCTGACGTCCTATGGCATCCAGTCTGTAATGGCTCTAGTCCTGCAGTTGTCTCCAAATCAAATTTTGTGTCTGGCTCATCTGATTTTCGACACCGTGGCAAACGAGACAGCATCTCTGATCCTCATTGACTGAGGTCAGAACTCCTGATTCCTTCTCTCACTTGAGTGAAATGTGATACTCCAAACACAGCTCTTTTGATTCCTCTTTGGGAGACCTGAATAGTGTTCCTATCCTGTTTTCGTAGGGCCCAGGTCTCTGAGGCATATGTTAGTGCAGGAAGAACGGTGGAGTAGAAAAAATGTGCCCAGAGCCGGAGGTTCTTCATCCTCTTAACAACTTCTTCGACGCTCTTGAAGGTGTTCCACGCCACTCTCTTCCTCCTGCACAGCTCAGGTGCCAGGTCATTTGTCATATTGTATTCTCGACTCATGTACACATAACTGCACATTTGGAGATGTTTGTTCCTTTGAGAGCAAATGGAACATCAGCAAGGCTTAAAGGAAGCTAATCTGTCTGAGATTAGTTTAAGCCAAAGTGTAGAGAAATAGAATTGACTTACCAAGTATTTTTTTCTTAACCCAAAATGATAGCTATATGGAATAAGTTATTGGTCAACATGGTTTCGCAGAGAAGACATCTCTTTCTATACAAGAGAAGAAAAAATAAATAATCCTTAAAGGAACACAAAACCAGAAGTACCTTGAAATGATGTGGAACTTGTTTTGTTAGCATGTTTTAAACATGTTTCACACAACTTGAAGAATATGTTAGTAACTTCTACTTTACTCACGATTCTGGACACCATGATTTACAAAGTTGTCCGTGATGATTTGTTACAGACATTCAATATTTTAACATCAATCCCACCACCAATGTGACCCATTATTGACCCACTATTGACCCATTTTCTTACCCACCCCTTAAGTCTATCTCATAGCAGGCCAAAATCTTTTATTTTATATTGCTTGTTACCACTAAATGGCTAATAGAATTATAAAAATACTTAAGTCAAAGAAAATTTGGGAAAATTGTTCTAGCTTACTATGGGGCCATTAAGTCCTATCTGAGTTTGCTAAGCCGATGTTGCTAGCTGAGCATTCTGTGTTTATATATATATATATATATATATATATATGTGTGTGTGTGTGTGTGTGTGTGTGTGTATCACTATCACTGTATTACTGTCATCCCATTGCTCACTGATTTGCTTGAGTGGGCACCAGTAATGTCTCCATTGTAAGACTTGTTGGACTTGTTACTGTTTTTGGCATATCGTATATGCCACATGTAGCTTGCCAGGCTCTGCCGTGTGGGCGAGATACTCTCAGTAGCTTGCCTGGCTCTCTGAGAGAGACAGAGGAACTGAACCTGGGTTGGCCACGTGCAAGGCAAACGCCCTACCTGTTGTGCTATGGCTGCTGCTGCTGCTGCTTCTTGTTCTTGTTCTTGTTCTTGTTCTTGTTCTTGTTCTTGTGTTTGCTCTTGTTCTTCTTCCTCTTCCTCCTCCTCCTCCTCCTTTCTTCTTCTTCTTCTTCTTCTTCTTCTTCTTCTTCTTCTTCTTCTTCTTCTTCTTCTTCTTCTTCTTCTTCTTCTTCTTCTTCTTCTTCTTCTTCTTCTTCTTCTTCTTCTTCTTCTTCTTCTTCTTCTTCTTCTTCTTCTTCTTCTTCTTCTTTCTTCTTCTTCTTCTTCTCCTCCTCTTAGTTAACTTCTGTGTTACATTCCCAAGACAATTTGTTGTGTTTCTGCTGGGCAGGGAGCTTACATGGCAGTGAGTGGAGGTGTGGTTGCAGGAGCTCCCTGAAATATGGGGAGGTAGGTAGAGGTCTCCCACTCAGACTCTGAGAAGACCCAGGGTTTCAGCCCAAATAATATCCAGTGTTCCTGGTTTTGTCAGCAGTTTGTCATCTCTGTAGTGCTCAGTTCTGAGGTCATGGTGCAATCAGGCCATAAACATGGCAGCAGTTGTTGGGGTGTGAATGAGGCTGCTGAGGGTTTTATAGGACAGGAACTTGACCCATCCCACTCCAGAACTGCCCTGGAGGTCTCAGCCAGGACTTATGTATCGAGAAAGTTTTGCAACTAGTTGGCATATTTTTTAATTAATTTTTATTTTTTGCATCACTGTGAGAACAGTTACAAAGCTCTCCAGTTTAAGTTGTGGTCATACAATGATCAAACACCCATCCCTTCACCAGTGCACATTTTCAACCACCAAGAACCCCAGTATACCCCCATCCCACCCCTTCCTCTGCCTATGTGGCAGATGATTTCCACTTTACTCTCTCTCCACTTTGATCACATTCAATATTTTGACAAAAAGACCCACCATTATTATTTGGAATTTCCAACAATCAGACCTGTTGAAAAGGCATCATTAGATAATTTGTTTTCTGTTGCTGATTATAACGAGTATATGATGTCACATGGCCGCAAAGCTGCCATGCGATTTTGGATTTCTGATATTTTAGTAATAAGTCTGCAGGGATTTCTGTTGAAAGCCTCCGGGTTCTGAGATTTGTTTGTGTGCCTCTGGGATTATGGCCATTCAGGAGCCAAGAGCCATTTGTGGGAGGCAAGTTGGGTCCTCATCGGGATGGGGAGAGGGGCCGTTCATTATGAGTCTGAAAGAGGGCTGTTAGATGAGTTTACATGGTGGAGGTGGTGTAATGGGTGTGATTTTCTCTCTTTTCTTTTTTTGCTTTTTTTGGGGTCACATCCAGTGATGCTCAGGGGTTACTTCTGGCTCTGCACTCAGGAATTACCCCTTCAGTACTTGTTTCCATAATAACCTCTCATTTGTATTCTCTCCTGTAGTCTTATGTGTGCACCTGTTCACTGCTTCTTAGGCAGCATTACATGCAGATGGAGATTTAATATATATAAAATCAAATTCATTATCCTAAACCTGTTCCACTACTTGTGTCCTCCAATCTCAGTAAACAAGATAGTCATCCACTTAATAGGCCAGTCTACACACTTGGAATTTGTTCTTGATTTTTTTCTATTCTTTCTGCCTTCCACATCTACTCATCAAACTTTGACATTCAACTTTTTTCCTTTCCAACTTGTACTGTCAATATTTCTTGCCCTTTTATCCACAATAATCTATAAATGACTATCCTGATTCTAATTAATTCATATTTATAACACATATATGAATACTTCTAGATCATTTGGATTATGTATCAAACTTGGTGTTTCCTTATCATGATCTAGTAAGACATTTGTTTGTAAATCTCTCTGCTCAGAAAACTCCTTGAGTTTGCCTTGGTATTGTAAAAAAACATATTAGATGATAAGTATGCCATAAATATTTATGGAGAAGAGAAGGCAACTGGCAGAGGTACTAGAACATAGGAAATCTTGTATTGCTCTTATTATTTTCCAGCTTTTCCTTTTCTTTCCAGTTGTTCCCTTTTTCTCCCCATAGTTGGTTTTGAATTTTTTCGCATGACTGTTATTATTATCATCACCAGCAAAGTTATTATCATCATGATTTATCACCTAATATCATCTCAATAATTGAGAATTGCTAGCCATAGCTAGAACTTGATGGAAAGTCAGGAGAAAAGGCTGGAGGGAGTATTTAAAGACACTATTCAGATGACTTTAGAGAATAGAAGGGTATTCAGAATCCTTCCTTGTCACTTTTGACATTGTTTTGAAACTTCTTTTTTAAACTTCTCATTTTTCATGGAATGAGTGAGCCACACTTTGCTGAGCTCGGGGCTTACTGCACGTACTGTGCTCAGGGATCACTCCTGGTAGGACACAGGGTACCTTATGGTGTGGAAGTGAATCAAATTTGGCTGAGTTCAAGACCAATCTCTTACCCATGATACCCATGATATGATACTAGCTCCTGATCCCTGATGCTTTCTCTTGGAGGAGAGTAACAGGTACTTTTCTTAGACTGGAATATCAACCTAACTGCTCCTGGTGGAAACTAATGTCAATGCTATTTCTTGTGATCCAGACTTGAAGCTCGGGGGTGCTCACAGAACTGTGGTCTTAAATAAACCAGATGAATTTGATTCTTCACTTCTCATGTTCTTGTTCTCAGTTTTCCTTCTTTTTGGTGTTTTCTTGATCTCTTTGTCCAACTAGTACAGTCATGCCTGGAAAATTTTAAGTTCATCTCCTATATTTTTTGAAAATTAAAAGGAGAAAGATTAGGAAACTAGCTAAAAGACCCATACAACTAGTCATTTGCAGAACTGGGCTTAGACTTTGGGAATTCTCTGAATTCTAATCTGGAGTTTTCCCCCACAATATTAGTTTGTATTATGAGAATTCACAGGTTGAAGTGTATGAATCAGCTTGGAAAGCAATAATATAAGATTGTGTTTGACTCAGTGTGTGTTTGTGTATGCATGTGTGTGTCTTTGGAGGTAAGGAAATGCCTCCCCCCAACCCGTTCTTTCTTACCATATTTACTGTTTCTGTATTTTCTTCCTTCAGTTGTTCCTGATTTCCCCATTTTATTGGTTCAATATTTGTATTCTCTGTAAGTTTCCCCATTTTGAATATTCTTTTCTCTCCTTTACGTATTCATGTCATCTCATGTCTTGCCTTCTTATTTATCCTTCCCCTGACTCTGATAGCTCTGAAGGCTTGAGGGCCCCTAAAATCACAAAATGCTGGATTTTAAGGGACATTAAATGTATGTAATTTTGATTAATTTACACTATAGTCTGTTTTATAAGGGTTATTTGATGTTCAATGAGCCTTTGAAAAGTCTTAAATTTTCCCCCCTCTGAAACAGTTATGGTACTTTTTTTTGAGTAAAACTGTCTTGAACAGTTGAAAAACAAAATTTTCTTGGGACCTATATTTATTTGCTTTAAAAATGTGTTTACACCTGGCTATGCAGCCAGAGAAGCTGTCTGAAATAAACCCTCTGAAAATGTGAAGAGAAACGCAACACTATGTACATGTACCTCATCCTAGTGGGGCGCTGGCAGACTGGAGAGGGCAAGAATTTGAATACAGATTCAATGAAATAGACTTGTCAAGGTGATGTCTGGAAAAGGAAGGATTTAGCTGAGAAGAGACTTAAAATGCAAGGTTGATGGGTGGCAAGAAACTGAAAAATTGGCCCTGGGGACCTTCACTGATCAATGAACAGAGATCAAGGCTGGTGCAGTTTGGGCTAAGGTTCCTGTTCTGAGGTCTGGGCACTGTGACCAGAAATATATTTTTCTTTTCAAATTTTATTGAATTTTTGTTATTTTTGGAGTTTAGGAACATGGTTACAACAGGGCTAACTTTCATGGTCTTGATGTACAAAGTTATTGCACCTTCACCATCACCAAGGTAGCCTAGGACCTTCCACATTACCCCTAACCTTCCCCCTACCTGCATTCCTTATTAGCAATCTCAGTTCTGCAATTAAAGGTCCAGGATTTGTCCTTATTTGATATTATGTATCCTCTTGGTTTATTTTCTTTAAAAGTAAGATACCCGTTATACTGTACTATTCTAAGGATCAATGTTGGTTTCACAGTTGTGACTATGTAACTATAATTATCTGCTTAGCCTCCTTCCTTCCTTCCTTCCTTCCTTCCTTCCTTCCTTCCTTCCTTCCTTCCTTCCTTCCTTCCTTCCTTCCTTCCTTCCTTCCTTCCTTCCTTCCTTCCTTCCTTCCTTCCTTCCTTCCTTCCCTTCCTTCCTTCCTTCCTTTCTTCCCTTCCTTCCTTCCTCACCCCTCCCTCCCTCCCTCTTCCCTTCCTCCCTCCTTTTCTTTCTCAGGTTCTGTCCAAACACTGCTTTCACCCCAGCTTAGCTGAATTTGCCTGGCAAATCCTGATTTCACCCCAAATTTGCTGAATTTGCGTGGCATCTCCCTTTACTATTATTGGGTTACTTCCCTTCTCTGTTTCTTGTATCACAGAAGAAACCCTTAGTTTAGGTTCTTCATAGTTTGGTGATGCCTGTGCTCTAGAAGCAACTTGATAAGAATGCTTTGGAGATTGTCCATGAAGATTCGGTTGGAGAACGTCAATGAGAAACTTGGAGTAGTATTTAATAAAGGGATTGTTTACAAAGGTATGGTGGGAGGCTGCAATATCTCAGTACTACAAGATCAGGGATTTTTTCTTCCCTCTCGTTCTGTAGGGATAAGGGCAGGAAAGCAGTTCCGGGAATCTAGAGGCAAGAAAGACTGGATGTATGCGATCAACACACATTGATCCAGCAGGGATTTGCTCTTTTTCCTCTATGCAATTCCTGTTAGTCAGACAATGGTTATCCTGGACTTGATGATATTCTTTTCTTTATTTTGTATTTTTTAGTCATTGAAGTTTAAGTCTCACTGCTCTCAAATAAGCTACTTTAGTTTATTGATTATTTTCAGCTGAAGGCACTTGATAACTATCAAATACAAGGAGAGGATTTCTCTAAGCTCTCCTTATCTGCTTAAGTATAGATCTGCCAAAAGGGAACCAGTTGTCATAGATTCCCTCCTGGAAGTTTCATCAAGTAGAAAGGATTGGCTCCTGTCACAGACCAATCAACACCACTCTCAGACAAACATCATCTCAAACTATTAGCCTTCCCATCTAGTCTCCTAAGAGCTCATTTATCTTCTCTAAAAGTTGTTCATTCTTCCCTAAAATTCCTGTCTCCCATTCTCCCTTCCCTATTAAGATGATGTTTAGGCCTGAGTCATATCATATCTTAACTAATTTCTCTCCAGATAGCTCCATGAGAGAAACATATATACATTCTCCACAGGTTAAAAAACATGTGTTATTTTATTATTTTGTTAACCTGTCTTTTATTATAGGAGCATCAGTCAAAGATTCAGGATAGAGGGAAAGTGATTTTTTTCTTTCCTTATAGTAACTATGGGCTGGAGCGATAGCACAGTGTGTAGGGCATTTGCCTTGACACAGCTGACCCGGGT
This sequence comes from Sorex araneus, assembly GCF_027595985.1. Classification (NCBI taxonomy): domain Eukaryota; kingdom Metazoa; phylum Chordata; class Mammalia; order Eulipotyphla; family Soricidae; genus Sorex; species Sorex araneus. The sequence continues at coordinate 323,186,620 of NC_073302.1, read as the reverse complement.
TCAATTCCTCCGCTCCTCTCGGAGAGCCCGGCAAGCTACCAAGAGTATCCCATCCACACGGCAGAGCCTGGCATGCTACCCGGCTCATATATGATATACCAAAAACAGTAACAACAAGTCTCACAATGGAGATGTTCCTGGTGCCCACTCGAGCAAATTGATGAGCAACGGGATGACAGTGCTACAGTAACTATTGATAGCATTCTCAAACTTTATACTTGATCTTAAATACTAAACTTCCAAGGTTCTGCTTGTGCAGGGACCTGGATGTCTATCCATTTATAAACAAGCTCCATGCATTTCTCACCTCACGCCACTATAGAGGTCTGAGGCTCTCTGAACCTGTAGAACCTTGTGGTTTTAGTCAAATTTTTGGTCGGTTTTCCTTACCACTGGCTAAGGAGTTGTCTCTTTTTGGTTTACCAGTCACCACATGTATTTCCGTTTTCTGACTTCATTTCTTCTCCCATTCATTACATCATTGTACATCCAGATGATTAAAAAGCACTTTAATGATTCTTCCATAGAGTTCCATAAGGAAGCGAAATTAGATGTGTGGTAACAGTCCTCTTCCAAACCTGAAAGAAGGTGGTTATAACCTTTAGATATTGCTTTCCCCCAGCCTTCCACCAACACTCAGAAAGTCTGCTGTATCTCCTGGAGGATGTGGGCTTCTTTTGGGGATTTGTCTGTCTGTGGATTAGTGAAGAATTGGGCTTCTGCTTATGTTTGTGTGATAGGAGAATGGCCAATGCAAGAGCAATGTGACATGCAAGGTAAGTGAACACCAGTTAAAAGTTACTAAGTTACAGATGCTAAATGCCCAAAGTGAAAATTAAAACAACAGGGATGTCTACAATTGGTTAAAATCAGATAAATTCAAGATGGAAGACTAAATGATGGGTAGAAGAACCTCAACTTCATTATATGCTCATTAAAATGCATTAACATTAAAAAATCACTCCCACGGTTCATGACACCTGGGAGTGACCGATTATTATTAAAATGTAGGTAACACATGGGTTTTGAGAAATCATGGCTCTAATATCCTCTTCTACAATTTTTTATATAGTCTGCTCAATTTTATCTCATTTCTTGACTTAAATAACCTAGCTTCTCTCTCTCTTTCTCTTTCTCTCTCTCTCTCTCTCTCTCTCTCATGTCTACATTCTGTCCCTTGAGCTTTGAGCTTGTACTTTCACTTTCTTGTTGTTGTTGTGTTTTTGGGCCACACTCTGAAGCGCCCACAGTCTACTCTGAACTCAGTGTTCTGGGGTTGTTCCTGGTGGTGTTTGGGGACCCTGCAGTGCAGAGATCAAACCTAGACTCCTGTGTGCAGAGCATGGGCTTCATTTCTTTGAGCTCTTTCCATTCTAGTGTACTTGCACTTTTAACAAATGTTTTGTCGTCATCTCTCTATCTGACTAAATCT